>NW_027509141.1:2570000-2602500 GCF_051911475.1 Siphateles boraxobius | reverse complement strand
TTTAGATTCGAAATATATTTCATTACAATATTACTGTAGAAATGTAGCAAATTGCTGTCATATTCAGTTTTGTATTATGTTATTGTTTTGAACATAAGTTTAACAGTTTTGAAAACAGTATGTAAGCATGTGCAAATTGGCTTGTAAGTAAACAGAGTTTTGGTGGTTGTTGTGTCGAAGTGAGAAAATAATTAACCTAAGTATTGAGAAATGTGTCCTAGCGACTGTAAAAAACTGTAATGCATACTATAGTGCCCCTTGTGGCAGCACTGAAAATGCATCTATCCCATAATGCAACAATGCAAAAATCCAAGTTTCCTAGCTAAAAGCTTTCATGTATTTGAGTAGAGCATGTTTCAGGCCTTAATGTTGTTCAGTGGGTCTTTTCATTCATGACACTGAAAATGAAGTGCATTGTGGGAAACATTATACTATATTTTTCATATTTACCATATACCATATAGAAATTTTGCACATAGTGAATGGTAGCCTATAAATATTAGAAAAAAATAAAGAGTAATTTGGTAAAATTAACAACCTTCTAACTAAAGAGCTTTGTAAATGTGATTAGGATGTATACACAGTTTTATCTTACTGAATGCATGCAGTTGATGGTGGATTCTCTGATGTTTTAAGGCCGTATTACAAATGTTTGCTGTTATTTCTGTGATGTTGGCATTTACTCACCCTCAAGTTGTATGAATTTCTTTCTTCTGTTGAACAAAAAAAGAAGATATTTTGTAGAATATGGGTAAACAAAAAGTTGATGGACGACATTGATACTATGGAAGTCAATGGGTTCCATCAGCTGTTTGGTTTCCGACATTCTTCAAAATATCTTCTTTTGTGTTCAGCAGAAAACAGAAATTCATACAGGTTTGAAACAACTTGAGTAAATGATGACAGAATTTCATTTTTTAGGTGAACTATCCCTTTAAGGACACCTTAATACTCAACTCTCCCACTTCCCAGCTCATGACATCAGCGCTGAAACATTATTCAGCCTCAGTACTGACAGCAACTCTATTAACTGTACATAAAAGACCACTTTACTTTTTTATTAGCTTCAGATTTAATGTCCTGAAATGTTGGACGGATACGGAGTAAAATCCAGTAGAATTTGCACACTTTTAGTCTGCCCCTAAAACCTGTGACTTTTGTACAGCTACAAGTTTAAATTTGACATTCACAACACATAGAAGAGAAACACTGACATTGCAAAGTAGGTCGACATTTGAGATATCAATATATCAGTTCTTACACTGTTCTTGTGAAATATAGAATATAAAAAATATGTAAATGTGACATTTAAAGTCAACCTGAAGTCAATAATTTTATCCCTTAAAACTCATCGTTGATCACCAAAATGACATTTTTTTTTTAATTCCTTGAAAAAAATGATTCATGCCTTGAAATAGCTTGAATGTAACTCTGCACTCTTGCCTCATTTACAGTAATACTGTAACAAATTACATATCCAGTTCAGTACTAAACATCTCTCCGCCTAGCTGGTTCTGGCCACATGGCCTCGTCAACATCACAGGCTATATTTTCATTTGCAAGGCAACGTGGGAAGAATCTTTTCGAGTGACGAATCCACCCTTGTATGGATGCTGCTTCAATTTGATCACATGCTTCCTCGATAGCTTGAATGAGGGGCATCTGGACATAGGGCCGGAGATCATAAACCTTCCACCGCCATGTAGAGAAGAACTCCTCGATGGGGTTTAGGAAGGGGGAGTATGGTGGAAGATACGGAACTGTAAATTGTGGGTGTTGATGAAACCAGTTTTGGACCAGAGCAGAACGATGGAAAGCTACATTGTCCCAGATGACAATGTATTGCATCTGGTCCCTTTGGTTTGCTGCTGTGATAATATCGTGTAATCTGTCTAAAAATTTAAGAATGAGGACAGTGTTGTAAGGACCCAAGTTGGCATGGTGGTGGATGAGCCCATTCTGTGTAATGGCAGCACAAAGGGTAAAGTTACCCCCACGTTGCCCTGGTACATTGACAATAGCTCTGTGGCCAATGATGTTTCTTCCCCTTCTTCGCACTGTTGTCAGGTTAAATCCAGCCTCATCAATGTATTTAAACTCATGCGGGACTTCCTCCGCATCCATTTGCAAAACTCTCTGAAATACAGCAAAATATCACATTGTGTAGATCAATTCTGTAGGTCTGCTATATAGTAAAATTACATGTACAGTCAAAAGGTTATGTGTGCAGTACACAATACTACAGTAAGTGAACAAAACGTACCATCACATATTCACGCCGCAGGACCTTCACCCTGTCTGAATTTCTTTCAAATGGCACTTTATACAGTTGTTTCATCAGAACTTGATGTTTTTTAAGGTTTCCGACTATTGTTGACAGAGAGACCTGTTGGACATTATTGAAAATGAGGTGATCATTGACAATATGGGCTTGAATTTCTCGAAGTCTGATTGCATTATTGGCCAAAACGAGGTTTATGATCTCTCTCTCTTGCTCCTGTGTGAATATGTGGCCCCTCCCTCCTTGGTGCTCATGACGTTCAATCCTATGTTGGCCAAACAAAATACATAGCTTACTGTAAAATGATACATGCAGTAACCAATGGATTTTCTGTTGATTGACGAGAAGTTTCTCACCTGTGCTCTTGACGAAATGTCCAAACTATTGATGCCACCGTGTACCTGCTTAGGTTAGGCTGTACTCTCAGTCCAGCCTCCCTCAGTGTTAGTCCGTTGTTTATTACATGGTCCACAATTGTTTCATGAATTTCGTTACACAGATTTGGTTGTCTTCTTCTTTGTGCATGTCTTACCACTCCTCCAGGTCTTCCTCTTCCTCTTCCTCTCCCTCTTCCTCTTCCTCTTCCTCTTCCACCTCCACCTCTACCTTCACCTTCCTCTCCACCTTCACCTTGTTCTCTCCGGATTCCCCCTCTCATCCGCACTCTCCCTCTTCCTCTCCCTCTCCCTCTTCCTCTCCCTCTTCCTCTCCCTCTCCCTCTTCCTCTTCCTCTTCCTCTTCCACCTCCACCTCTACCTTCACCTTCCTCTCCACCTTCACCTTGTTCTCTCCGGATTCCCCCTCTCATCCGCACTCTCCCTCTTCCTCTTCCTCTCCCTCTCCCTCTTCCTCTTCCTCTTCCTCTTCCTCTCCCTCTCCCTCTTCCTCTTCCTCTTGCTCTTCCACCTCCACCTCTACCTTCACCTTCCTCTCCACCTTCACCTTGTTCTCTCCGCATTCCCCCTCTCATCCGCACTCTCCCTCTTCCTCTTCCTCTCCCTCTCCCTCTTCCTCTTCCTCTTCCTCTTCCTCTTCCTCTCCCTCTCCCTCTTCCTCTTCCTCTTCCTCTTCCACCTCCACCTTCACCTTCACCTTCACCTTGTTCTCTCCGGATTCCCCCTCTCATCCGCACTCTCCCTCTTCCTCTCCCTCTCCCTCTTCCTCTTCCTCTTCCTCTCCCTCTTCCTCTTCCACCTCCACCTCCACCTTCACCTCCACCTCCACCTTCACCTCCACCTTCACCTTGTTCTCTCCAGATTCCCCCTCTCATCCGCACTCTCCCTCTTCCTCTCCCTCTTCCTCTCCCTCTCCCTCTCCCTCTTCCTCTTCCTCTTCCTCTTCCACCTCCACCTTCACCTTCACCTTCACCTTGTTCTCTCCGGATTCCCCCTCTCATCCGCACTCTCCCTCTTCCTCTTCCTCTCCCTCTCTCTATTCCTCTTTCTCTTCCTCATCCTCTTCCTCTTCCACCTCCACCTCCACCTCCACCTCCACCTTCACCTCCACCTTCACCTCCACCTTCACCTTGTTCTCTCCGGATTCCCCCTCTCATCCGCACTCTCCCTCTTCCTCTTCCTCTTCCTCTGACACCGTCCATTTTGAAGACAGGTGAACTTACCTGTTGCCTTTTTACAATACTTAAACCTGATTGGTGTGTCTACAATTAAGCACCAGTGTGTGTGCACACCTGGTGGCTGTGTTTAACCAATTGGTTCATGGGTGTGTTCATTTGAAAGCCTTTGCTTTGAAATTGCAAGGAAATTACATCATGATAAATTTCTGTGTCAAATGCATACAAGTGTGTTTAGTGTTTTGCAAATCACTGTGTGTAATGTTTTGCAAAAAGTGTGAAGCTGACAATGTGCTTACAGTTGTGCAAATCTAGGCCGGTGTTTTGCTCCTTGAGTGTAAGGTTCTGCTAATTGTGGGAAAGTTCTAATTTTAGTGTGTAAGCAATCGAAAAAAACTGTAATATATGGGGTTCTATGAATATGCAAATGAGCCCCGCCTCCACTCACTCACTCAGCTCAGAGATCCACTCGTTGACGATCACACATTGATCTGATTGGTTGCAAGGTAGTTTGTGACGTCAGAAACATCACCGACTGTCTTTGGTTCACTGCAGTTTTAAGGAGAAAATACTCGGTAATAGTGTTGGTTTGACTTATGAATTTGCACATGGTTATTCTTAAAGTATATTAAAAACAGACAAAAAAAACAACAACATTAAAAGCTGGATTTTCACCACAGGGGGACTTTAATATTTAAAATATTGCATTTGCACCAAGGTAAAATATATCATTTGAAATATAACATTTTCAAAAATATGAAATTGCTACATAAGATTTTAGAAATACAAAGACTGTGCATTAATTACTCAATTACCAATTATTAATTCTTATTACTTAAGAATAGAAGGAAAGACCAATATGGTGGAATAAGTCCCGCCTTCTAAATAAAACAGCCAATCGCTGATTGGTAAATTCATTCATTCATTAGATGTGCTCTGCCTGCACATTCGCATCGGCTGGTCTAGCCTGAAAATAAGCTATTAAGCTATTATTTTAACGCTATTTGAGCATTTTCTGCGATTATGAAGGTTTTTTTTCTCATTAACAAATATTATTGAATGCATTGGGAAATATGGAATACTTATCAATCACTCTGAGGTAATCTCACAGTAATCTCACATTCTCGCTCAAATATTAGTGCACAAAATGGATTGCATCTATTGTATTGCGCGCACACACACACACACATACACACACACACACACACACACACACACACACACACACACACACACACACACACACACACACTTATCGCACGCACATGAGTTTGGGAATCTGGTGGAGCTTCTGGTTTCATAAATGCAGAATGTGTGATGAAAAAAGAGGTAGAATTTGAAACAAATGTCAAATTCTTCTAGTTTTAAGAGCGAGGCAGAGGATGGCCAACGCTGAGGTTATGAAGGACTGAGGCCGGGAAAGCACAAACTACACATTGTGCCTCGTTATTTATTTATATAGAATTGGAGTGGAATTTCTGGGGTTTGGCCCAATTCTTTAAACCACTAGTGGTGTGTGTGTGTGTGTGTGTGTGTGTGTGTGTGTGTGTGTGTGTGTGTGTGTGTGTGTGTGTGTGTGTGTGTGTGTGTGTGTGTGTGTGTGTGTGTGTGTGTGTGTCTGTGTGTGTGTGTGTGTGTGTGTGTGTGTGTCTGTGTGTCTGTGTGTGTGTGTGTGTATGTGTGTGTGTGTGTGTGTGTGTGTGTGTGTGTGTGTGTGTGTGTGTGTGTGTGTGTGTGCGCGTGTGTGTGTGTGCGTTTGTGCGCGTGCGTGTGTGTGTGTGTATGTGCGTGTGACAGAGAGAGAGAGAGAGACATATTGGAAGTAGTGATTGAGTGTTTGCATGATGAAGGATTCTAGTAAACTCATTTGAGTAAAATGAACATTGCAAAGTTATACAGGATTATCTTCTTAATTTGTTCAACTTTAAAGAAAGAAAGGCACATCTACAGACAGAAGAGTGTGTGGAGATAGAGATCAGCCGGCTTGTGCACATGCTGCAGGGAAACTGTACCATCACAAGTTAGCTGGCATGACTTACTGACATTAAAACAGGAGCGAGCCGAGCACTTTTATGCCGGTAGCGTTTGTCGAGCTGTGCATGAAACTTTCTGCTTGCCCAGTTACAGGAATAGTTCACTCAAAAAGGAACATTTCAACATCGTTTAAAAATAAAACTTTGTAACTAACTGCTTATAACTATATAATAATAATTAAATGAATCACTTGATACAAATATATTGGAGGAGAGTACTTAAATTAATCATGCAAGGTGATTTATTAAGGTTTGCGCTAGTCAATTTACTGGTTTTTGGCCAAAAAAAGCATCTCTTAACCCATTTTGTGCCTGATTATCAGAGGCCTACGCTAATCTGCGCTTGGTAGATTGTGTTTATCATTATGGAAATTATTTGGCTGCATCTGTTCTTTTTATTTGCGCGTCGTCAGTAGATCCCATTGGCGCTTTATGGAAAGGTTTTGTAAACCATACCCATACCCATAGTCAACTTCTACATAGCCGACTTCTCCTTTGAATGAACTTTTGCAGATTTATTAGCAATGCAAATGTAGTTAATTGCACATTTGCAAATGTTTGTATGTGTACATAAGTGCCCTGTAATGCAGAGAAGACTGTTTTCCCCCTTGAGGGTCAGATTACAATTCATGACCAGCTCAACACACACACACACACACACACACTCACACACACACACACACACACACACACACACACACACACACACACACACACACACACACACACACACACACACACACACACACACACACACACACACACACACACACACACACACGCACACACACTACAGACCCCCAAGGAACCACACATTCCAATACAAGCAAATCCAGCACACATGCAGTCAGAAATCCAAACCCAAACGCTGCTTAGCTCCAGCCACAAATGATGAGGTCCAGGTTTATGTTCCTCGCTGGAAGAAGAGCGAGTCGTTTGAACAGAGCAGGGTTTGTTCGTCTGTCTGGGCATCCCATGACACTAGTGCTCGGCAGTGAAAAACATAAGTTTGATTCTGCAAGAGCCTGCAGATGAGCCACTGACGCCAATGGACAAAGGCAGAGACAATATACAAAAAATAAAAAGATAGAAAGGGAGCAGAGGCACAGATGGAGAGGAATGATTGGCAGATCGATGAAAAGCAGGAAGGCCTGAGAAAGAGACAGAGAGAAAGAGACAGAGAGAAAGAGACAGAGAGAAAGAGACAGAATGGGGCACCTTTTCCTGTCTGCATTCCCCTTTCCTTTCTGCAGTCCTCAAGCCTTGGCCCGTGTGTGTGTGTGTGTGTGTGTGTGTGTGTGTGTGTGTGTGTGTGTGTGTGTGTGTGTGTGTGTGTGTGTGTGTGTGTGTGTGTGTGTGTGTGTGTGTGTGTGTGTGTGTGTGTGTGTGTGTGTGTTTGAAGGGGGGTGTAATTGCCTCAAGGTGTGGAGAGAACAGAACTGGCTGAGACTGGGCAGTGCTGCTCCCTGCTGCGTGTCACTGAGGAGTGTGTGTGTGTGTGTGTGTGTGAGAGAGAGAGAGAGAGAGAGAGAGAGAGAGAGAGAGAGAGAGAGAGAGAGAGAGAGAGAGAGAGAGAGAGAGAGAGAGAGAGAGAACAAGAGAATGAGAAAAGCAAGAGAAGGAGGGGGGACGTGTTGAAAGACAGGTGAAAATGTTGAGGCAGAGAGAGCAGAGGTATGGGGTGAAATAGGGGGTAACGCATGTGCGGATTAACAGATGTCTACAGAATGGGAAGGCAGGAGAAAGAAAAGCACGGGTGTTTTTGTTCCATTTTAGTGAAAATGCATTTCGAAAAACTTTGTTTTTTTGGGTACAAAAATGACAGGGAAAGCACATGTCATGTATTGTGTACATTGTAAATTGGCTGAAACATTCAGGGGAAAAACCCTTTTTTATCGTCTCTGCATTGGTAAATGTATGTAAGACGTGTAAAGACTATATAAACATGAACAGATATTGACAAAGCAAGAATGTGGGAAAAAGAGCGTAACAGTTTTTCTACAATGTAGTGTTTCGATAAAAAAAATTGTATTTCTCTTAGGTATAACATAGTGTATTTGTGCTGCATTTCTCAAAATATAAATTAACACTGGTTAGTAACCTAAGAAACACTTTTCCCCCCTCAAATGTGTTGG
Organism: Siphateles boraxobius; assembly: GCF_051911475.1. Classification (NCBI taxonomy): domain Eukaryota; kingdom Metazoa; phylum Chordata; class Actinopteri; order Cypriniformes; family Leuciscidae; genus Siphateles; species Siphateles boraxobius. The sequence goes on along the minus strand of NW_027509141.1, from coordinate 2,594,481 downwards.
AAGAAATTGTATTAATTAATTATACGTTAAGATGAACTAACAATAAAAAAAAACCTGTGAAACAACAGCGAAGAGAAACCCTGCAAAACACTCCACAAACACATTCTCTTAAAAGTCATGAATAAAACAGTTAATATAAAAATAAGATTTAATGGTGACACTTTTTCAATGGTTCATTCTACTAACTATAGGTAACTTTTGCAACTACATGTCAACTAGCAGTTATTAGAGTATTAGTAGACTGTCTGCTTAATATCTGATAATACTTTTATTTTGATGATCCCAACAGACATTCTACTGACTATAAGTAACTTTGCAGCTACATGTCAACTTATTTTAACCCAAACCCTAACCTAAAAGTCTACTAATACTTTAATTAGAGTGAGGGGCCGTTTACACAACACCGTTTTCAACCTTTTCTGCATTTTGGCCGTTTATTTATACGACAATTGCATTTTGGGAGCCTGAAAATGCAAACTTTTGAAAAAGAGTTTCAAAGTGCACATTTTTGAAAACCATACCATTATCGCCTCCTTGTACTTTGAAAATGCAAATTTGTTAAAACGGCAACATCATGCACATGTGTGTTATCTGTTCAGCCTATAGTCATGTGCGAGTACTTGACAACCAAAACAACAATGGCATACTGCAGGACTGTGTTCAAGATACTTAATTTATTAACACTTCTCTTTCTCTATGCTTTCACCATCTTGATTATTTGTATTCACCGCTCTGTAGAAGAATGTTTCTGTACAAATTGGCATTGCTGACTACTGGCCTTGCATGCATTATACAGCGTTTTTAGTCGTTTTCGGGATTTCATCTCAACGGATAATCTTTTTGTCTTTTCAAAATGCAAAGAATACATTTTTACGTTTTTAGTACATTAAACATACCCTTAGTTGACATGCATGTGCAAAGTTAGTAGAATGCCTAAATTGGACCATCAAAATAAAGTGTAACCAATTGGGTATTACATAGGAAAATTAGGAGAATAAACAAGTGGCACAATGAAAAAAACAGATAATGGGCCCTATTTTAGGGATTTAAGCACATGGATAAAGCGTACGTTGGAAGAGTAGTTAGTGCGAGTCCGAATCCACTTTTGCTAGTTTAACTATGGGAAAAATGGTCGGCGCTCCCGGCGCATGGTCTAAAAGGGTTGTCTATATTCTCTTAATGAGTAATGGGTGTGCTTTGGAGAGAGAGAGACAGAGAGAGAGAGAGAGAGAGAGAGAGAGAGAGAGAGAGAGAGAGAGAGAGAGAGAGAGAGAGAGAGAGAGAGAGAGAGAGAGAGAGAGAGAGAGAGAGAGAGAGAGAGAGAGAGAGAGAGAGAGAGAGAGAGAGAGAGAATGAGAATGAGAGAGCAATAAAGAGAGGGAGGACAGAAGTTTTGGGGGAAAGTTAGCACCCCACTGGGGCTGGCTTTAAGAGTTCAGTCCTCGTGAATGAGGGGAGGAAAAGGGAAAAGAAGGGAAGGTGGATCATATAGGCTGTGGGTTTGTGTGAATTTCATGCCACTCTTCTTCTCTCACACTCCTCTGGAGGAAATGTGATTATAATGAGAATCATGAGTCCGCGATTACATTTGATTCAAAGTGCTATGCTGCAGAAAGGCAACAAACAGGGAAAATCGCTTATTTTAAAATACTATCAATTAGTCTTAATATAAATAGATTACATGTTGTTTTACTTACAATGTCTGGACATTACATAAAAACAACAAAAACATCTCTGTCATCATTAACTCACAGTTTCCTCACTGACACTGTCTGTGAATATGTGAAATGTTTTTGTCATCCTTTAGCACTGCTTTCTAAATAATGCACAACACTATAAAAAACATGTCAAAGTAAGAACATTTGATGCAGACTTTGGCTGGGTCAAGTCAAGTTTAGAAGAATAAAGAAATGTATTACAGAGTCAACAGGGACAGTTAACGTAGATTTCTGCATATTTCAGTAGAAACGGTTTGGAAGAGTTACCGCAGATCTGGACAGCATTAAGTTGTGGTACACTTGAAATGAGAGAAAATAAAGATGATATAATAAACCCGTGGAGGAGAGGTGAGGTGAGGGTTTGGGGCAATGATGATGATGATGATGATGATGATGATGATGATGATGATGATGATGATGACAGGCAAAACATCACAGAAAGACAGGCTTGAAGAGCTTTTGACAGGCTATGAGTCGCTTTAATGTGACGAAAGTCTTCAAAGAGTCACACTGTACATCCATTATCCTTCACACACTCAAAAAAATGACATGTTGGCTTTAATTAACTTTTTTATGTAAACAGGTTCCACATAACTGGGTTACGTTAAACAAACATAATTTGTTAATGTAACTTCAACATAATGGAATTAAGTAATTTTAAGCGACCCAATTAATTTCTGAGCAGAGAGTTAAATGAACACTGAAGCAGTGTTAAAGTTAAAGAGATAATTAAGTGAATAATTGAGTGATAATTGAGCATTATTGAAGACACCTGATGTTAACAAGCATAATCACTGAAGGAGAAAACCGGAATTTAAAGTCACCATTATGGTGATCAGTGTTTGTTTTAGTTGGGCTCTTGACCCTCATATTATTAACTTTAGATTTTGTTTGGCCGCTGTATCTGAGTTATATCAGCCAGATGAACAAATAAAAAAAGTGATCTGATGGTGTTGGTTGTGTTTTAACGATCATTATTTCACAATCATTTGACCTGAACTCGTATAGAACCCAATTTCTGAGTTAAGTTTACCTTATGGATTATAGCAGCACTGTCATTGTAGAGCATACAGTTTTTTAGCCTTTTCAATGAAATCCAAATGATCAAATCAATAAAAAAAGAAACTTCTAAAACTGTATGCAGGCACACACATACATCAAGAATTAGCGTATGAATATCAGCAATGGTGACAAACAGATCACCTCTAAACATAAGCTCATTATTTATTCATGCAGCAATGCATGATGGGAGCCATGAATGAGTTTTGATTGGTGGCACCCAGAATGCACTGCAACATGCTTTATAGTTGTCACCATTGTTGAGATTCATAGTCTGATTCTTGATGTCTGTGTATGATATTCTTGATGTCTATATAAACTATTTTTTTAGAAGTTTATTTTTGTTTATTTTTTATTGATTTGATCATTTGGATTTCATTGAAAAGGCTAAAAATGGTATGCTCTACAATGACAGGGCTGTTATAATCCATAAGGTAAACTTAACTCAGAAATTGGGTTCTATACATGAATATCAGATGATGTCACCAACGTCTCCTCACTGACGTCACTCACTTCTAAAACTTGTCTTCCGCCATTTTGAGTACCTGATTCGGCAAGATCGATCAAGATTCGTCAGTCGCAAAGGAACTAGAGCTTAGAATATCTGCCCGAGCCCGAACTTGACCCGGCCCAACCCGATATTTCCCGTCACTATCCCGTCACTATCCTCGGGCCGGTTCCTTGATCTAGAGACGTGCACTCCCAACGCAATAGAGCGCGGCGCGGGACTAGATTTGATGGCCGAGTGCGAGCGGTAATGCACTCACTCTCTGTGTGTGCGGGTTGTGGAGAATAAAACGATTCGCAGGACTCCCGCAAACTAGAAATATCTATGAATAAAACATATAAAAACTAATTAATTTTTGTACATTAAAAAATAGAAACGATTTACAGGCCAGAGTTTCTTTTTATAACATGTTTGCACTTTGCAGCGTTGAGCGATTTAGCCAATCACAGACATATGTGTTGATTTCTTGAACGCAAAGGCCAATCAGAAGCATTTAAGATAGACTCCCCTCACCGCTCAAAACGGACTTTTTGTTCAGAGCTGAATTCTGTATGCTGGCAAATCCTCTAATTATAACAAACAAAGTGTATATATTATGAAAGATTTATTGTGCAGTCAGCTTCATTGATAATAACAGAGATGTGTGAGATCGCGATGAACTGATGTCAGCTTTTTAGGAACTTAGGGAGCGCACTTTGCGTGCATTCAGTCATATCATGCCAAACCATGCACGCAGTATCTGCTTGCTTTTATGTTATAACAGTGGTTTGTGTGCGCAAGCTCTCTGTGCAGTGTTCATTTTGTCTGTGGATGTAAATATATTGTTGTTAATGAGCTAACGCCGTGGACGATTAAAATATCTCCACGATCTGCTTTTGAAGAAATGTCGAACCGTTAGTATCGCGCATTATATCAGTTGCATTTCTGGCGCCTCCGTCTCAGCATAGGCAACAACGCGACGTATATTCACATCAAATGTTAACGCAGAGGAAGGGACACTGCAGTTCACAAGTTAATTACGTGCATGTGCTTTAAAGCCTTGCCGGTTAAACAAGTCATTCACGTGTTGATGCGCGGCTCTAACGTGCGCTTTTACCCGAAGCGCACATGCAAAAAGCCTGTCTAACAACAGCGCCTGGTTACTGAACCAAGTTATCTTTCTAGTCTTATTGCGCTAATACTGTCAAATACATACAAGGTTTACATAAACAAAATTGGTTATGTATAAAGTGAAACAAACAGAGAGAATTGAGAGACAATCTGCTACTCAAATGTCAGAGGCTGGAAGTAGCTACTACGCATCAGGTATCGCGTAAGGATCACACCCTAACTATGATATTTTTTTAAAGTAGCGTTTCTTTTTGTGGTAATCTAGGTGCGAAATGTTGTCTTTCGTAGCCATTTACTGTATCCATATGAAGCTCTAAATCGTAGCAAGCTAGATAGCTAATGTGTGTCAGGTACTCAAGATGGCGGCAGTCAACAGGAAAAAGAGCGGATGACGTAAGAGGTCACATGACTGACATTCATGAATATGAGTTCAGTGATTCAGGTCAAATGATTGTGAAATAATGATTACGTTAAAACACAACCAACGACATCAGATCACCTTTTCTATTTGATCATCTGACTGTTATAACTCATGTACAGCAGCCAAACAAAATCTAGGGTTAATGATGTGACGGTCAAGAGCCCAACTAAAACAAACACTGCTCACCATAATGGTGACTTTAAATTCCGGTTTCTCCTTCAGTGATTCTGCTTGTTATAGGGCTGTAGTACTCGAGTCCGGTCTTGGACTCGAGTCCGGACTCAAGACCGTTTTTCTATGATCTCGGACCTGTCTCGGACTCGCTAGTATTCGGACTCGGACTTGTCTCAGTCTCGGCCACTGGTCTTGCCAAATATGGCTTTTGGTCGCGACCGAGTCCAGGTGACTTTATTATGTTCCCAGTAAGCACACATAAAAGCCATTTATATGCGCGCCGTTTATTTGCTCTGGTGTGAGCCGCGATTGCGCCAGAACCAGCCATCGAGATATTATTCAGCACGCGCACTCCCCGGAGTCCCAGGGGAGAAAGCGCCGCGTCTATGCACTTCGTAAATGTAGGGGGTGCTAGGGACAGACCGAACGGCAGAACTGTGTATTGATAAGCCTGCCCCTCGAAGGCATATCTCAAGAATGGCCTGTGATGGGGGGCTATCTGGATGTGAAAGTATGCGTGTTTCAGATCCACAGTGAAACATTGCTATTATGAGGAATCACCATATGTCATCATTCTGTTTTCTTTAGATTAGAAGATTATATGATATCAAGGGGAATGTCTATTCTTAAAAATCCTGGGTGTTGTGACACTGTTTTTGCTTTTAGATCAACAAATAATAATCCAAAATGATTGTCTTGATAATGTCTTGCACAAGACTTTTTTTCCCTGTCCTGAACTTGGCCTTGACTCAGACTCAAACCTTTTTGGACTCGGTCTTGTCTTGGACTCGACTAGTCCTGGTCTTGGACTTGTCTTGGACTCGACAAAGGTGGTCTTGACTACACCCCTTGCTTGTTAACATCAGGTGTCTTCAATAATGCTCAATCATCACTCAATTATTCACTTAATTATCTCATTAACTTTAACACTGCTTCAACGTAACCCAGTTATGTGCAGCCTGTTGACATAAAAAAGTTAATTAAAGCCAACATATCAGAACCTGTTGACATAAAAAAGTTAATTAAAGCCAACATATCAGAACCTGATGACATAAAAAAGTTAATAAAAGCCAACATATCATTTATTTGAGTGTGTTGAAGTTACATGAACAAATTATGTTTGTTTAAGGTAACCCAGTTATGTGCAACCTGTTGACATAAAAAAGTTAATTTATGGAACCTGTTGACATAAAAAAAAGTTAATTAAAGCCAACATATCATTTTTTTTGAGTGCACTCAAACCAAAACACATTTCTTCTCTGTAGAACTGGATGGAAACTCTCACTTAATTTATGGCCTTTTATTGATGCACTTTTATCGGGAAAGGACAGGAAGTGAACAGTAAAAGAGGCAGGAATGTGATCTGAAATACTGCCGATGGAAATATTCTTCATGTTAACTTTTTTTTTAGCTATATGAATATTTTAATTGTTATAACTGACTGTAAAGCAGCACTAAAGTGCAAAAGGCTATACAGCACATCATTTATCTACAGTATATGTAACATACTGTGTTTATGCCTGTATTGTATTTATGCCTATATTGAGACCCATTATTATTAAAATTGTGTTGTGGTTATTTGTTTAGAAAATCAAAAATTTGAATTGGAAAAAAACTACAATAAGATTAGGATAACATTAAGACATATTGTTAATTTCTGTTAATTGTGAACTGAAGAATTAACATGAATTTCAGCATATAGTATGTCACACATATATTTACATTTACTAACATATAAATGCAAGAGAATCTTAAATTGTTTTTCTACGTTTTGTTTAAAATGTCCTGTATATATGATTTTTGAACTTTTGGATAAAAGTCAGAATTGAAGAAGTGGCTCCTTGTATTAATATTACAGTAATTCAAAGTTGTTTATCGATTTCCGTAATATCAAAAAACCATACAACTTTAATGTTTTGAAAACTTTTTTGAAAACTTTCATAAAAGGCTTTTTGTCCAACTTAAAAATGTGGGTTAAATTTCATTTAAAGTCCCCTTTTAGTCAATAAGTGTATCCCTTAAAACTCATCTGTAATCACCAAAATGACATATTTATAAAAGTTTTTTTATTTGAAAAAAATTCTTAATGCCTTAAAATATCTTGAATGTAACTTGACACTCTTGCCTCATTTAGTATGCGTGGTTCTATGAATATGCAAATGAGCCCCGCCTCCACTCACTCACTCAGCTCAGAGATCCACTTGTTGACAATCACACGTTGATCTGATTGGTTACAAGGTAGTTTGTGACGTCAGAAACACCAGCGATTTCAAACCGTGTTTTTGAGACTGGCAGAGGTGGAAAGTCCAGGTACAGAAAGTAAAAGTCCTCCTCAGTAGAGTGTTCCAATCACCTGGATTTGCTAATTAGCAGTTTTTCAGCCAGTAGGTAGAACTAATTAGTGAGATCAGCTGGCTGAGTTCATGGGTGGAATAAACTGGCAGGACTTTTACTTTCTGACCCCTGGACTTTCCACCTATGGAGACTGTCTTTGGTTCACTGCAGTTTTAAGGAGAAAATACTCAGCAATGCTGTCGACTTATGAATTTACACATGGTTTGTCTTAAAGCATATTAAAAACACCACATAGACATATAAACAACATTAAAAGCTGGATTTTCACCACAGGGAGATGTTGAGTTATTGTATTCCAATTAGAATCACAATCCTGCATGTCAACTCGTATTCAGGAAGTGTAATTTAAAAGGCATTCTTCAATTCAGTTGCACAGCCCTGTGATTATCAACACTTTCGCATGAACGAGTGCGTCTAGAGAAAAGGAAGGCGATATATTTCAAAGGAAGAGTGCAGGAAGATTGATAGATAGAGGGAGTGAGAGGAGGTCATGTTGTTTGTTTTCATTTGCAAAGGTATAAAATATGATGCAGGCTGACAGATTGCTCTAGCAGAAAATGGAAGGGAAAGTTTTCGTCTTTCAGCCAACCACAAAAGCACCCGCCTCCCTCCCTCCCTCGCTCAGTAATTCCTCTCCCTGTGTTGTGGGCTGAGCTAAAGCTGAGGCGAGTGAAGGTTGTGGAGTCTCAGTGTGTTAGCTGACACTTGAGAGTCCTGACAGTTTGATAAAGCTCATGAACTCAGACAGCAGAGAGGTGATGATCTCTGTAGACCAGCGCTGGAGCCGTTTGACTGGACGGAGAGAACAGAACACAACAGGTCCAGTTACTGAGAGAAAACCAGTTGGCTAGAGTGACAGCTACACCTGAAACCAGAAGTCTCACGTCCTTGAGACTTTCTGTTGTGATTGATATCTTTGTCAAAATCTTTGATATCCGTGTCAGCCTGACTGTGTCATCGTCTGCTGGATGTGCAGCTCACCGACAGCTGGAGATCCGCGTTTGAGTTGCTGTTGAAGACTGGACGTGATGTTTGACTGTGTGGAGGCTCTCGGGGTCGGGGCCAGACCCCTGTTCGACGTGAGCGCTCAGAGTTCATGCATGCTCAGGAAAGCCAGCTCCTTCTTCCCTGCACTCGAGTCCTTCTCATGGAGCAACAGCACGAGCCTGCAGTGTAAGTGTGAGTCTCTGTACTCCAGCTGCACGTGTTCAGATATCAGCCTGAGCTTTACTTATTCTGAGTCTGAGGGAGTGTGGTGTGTGTGCTCGGCATCTTGGCATGTGCTAACTGGCTTAAATTGTACTTTTGTTAACTTTCTAAAGGCCAGACCTTTTGCCTAGTCGTCAGAACAAATTTACTGATGATGATAGAATGCTGATACTTTTGCATAATATTAATATTTCTGAATACTGTCATTGTGATAGATGCTTAGTAATTAGTGATGATAATGACAACAATTATAAACAGTCGATGTTCTGCAAAAGTGACGTTATTGTTGCAAATTCGTTGCGTTGACTGCAAATTGTAGTGAAACATTTGAAGCACATATCAGACAGTTCTAGCTAAATGTTTCATGCTCATATTTGGTTGAAACAGTAAAAATTAATATATAAATACAGGCCCAGGGCATTTAAAGGCAGTATAACCTTTAACTGTATGCAGAAAAAGGTGGTAAAACTATGACACGGAAAATATTATATCATTATCCTGATTATTAAAGAAAATATGTATTTATGGTATATGGTAATAAAATACAATATATACAAATATGAATAATGCACACACTCTAATTTTAAATAATGCACAGAAATAATGTATTATATTTTTTTATAAATAATGGCAAGTTAAAATGCAGTATATTTGAAGATTCTTGTTACATCTGAAATCAGTTTGTCGTATTTTAGTGCATTGTACTTTCTAAAGGTGTAACAGAATCAATAAGTATTATAATGTATTATAACTGTGTTTACAATTATTCATGATATCAATGCCTTATCAATGCCTTATAAGGTGCATAACAAAGAATTAATTAAAACACTTTATAATGCATTATATATATATATATATATATATATATATATATATATATATATATATATATATATATGCAGGCTTCTAGTCAAGTAATCTCGTGTGTGTGTGTGTGTGTGTGTGTGTGTGTGTGTGTGTGTGTGTGTGTGTGTGTGTGTGTGTGTGTGTGTGTGTGTGTGTGTGTGTGTGTGTGTGTGTGTGTGTGTGTGTGTGTGTGTGTGTGTGTGTGTGTGTGTGTGTGTGTGTGTGTGTGTGTGTGTTCATAGTCTCACAGCATCATTTTGACCTTAATGGATGTCTTTAATGATTTAATTATGAATACAATGGACTCAATTAAAGGATTAGGGGGCCGATGGGACAGAAACCAGGAGAGAATGGGAGGATTAGGGGTTTTTCTGCTTAACTTTTGCCTCTTTATCATCATAGGAAAATCCTTTGGCAAGTTCATTCAATATGGAAATGCTCCACATTTATAATGTTATTTAAATGCCACGTAATGAGATCCCAGTTATTTAGTTGATAGTAAATAGCTGAACTGAGTAAGAGTTGTGATTATCTTAGTGCACATGAAAAATATTCAGTGTCCTTCATATTGTCTCCATCTTTGTCCAGTCATTTGAAATTCATTACATATTTCAATGAAGAAATAACTCATTGACATTTGCAATGTCTGTCATCAAGTTTAAAGCACACTCAGGGAACTAGAAAGAAAAATACAGAAACAAGAGTCGTATTTAGACAAATGAATCACAGCCCATGTGTCTGCGTCTGTGTCTTATTGTATGCGCGCGTGAGTGGATTTCACACCGTCCTGCTGGAATTTGCCTCTATGCCGTAATGCCATTTTATAGCCAGACTGACGGCTTGAAAGAACATCGCACCCCAAAACAAGGCCCACCTCACAATGAACCTTTACAATAGTCTGAAGTGTATTCTCACCGCAGAATACCGCAAGAGGAGCAACAGCTGAGTCCTACTTCTCCATCTAAACTTGAACTTGTTCGCTTTTGCTAGTTTTTTACCCTTAGTAGGGATCCATGATATATCGGTCACTATATCGGTATCGGCCGATATAATTTCATTTTTAATGTTATCGTTATCTGCCCAATAAGAAAATCTGGCCGATATATTAAAGCCGATAAATAATGTATTATTTCCTTCAGCTGAGACACTTCAGATGCGAGCTGTTTGCCGTGATGGTTTTCAATTGCTTGAAATATGATTGGAATCACTTCAAAAAAGGAAAATACAGTCAAATGCAACATGCATAAACAAGTCTGTCATATAGGCTACATACATGAGAACATTATAATTGTGTGCTTGGGACATGTCTTTTAATGGTGAGACTTCTGTTGTTGTAATCAGACTCTCAAAAATTATATAAAATTTGGATCAAGGTTTATCGGCCAATATGTTGGTTCCCTATCGGTCAGTCACTACAACGTAGGTCATGACTGACCAATAGGAATCTCGCTAGAGAGGCCAATCTACTTCGAGTGAAACTAAAACAAGCCAATACACATTGGCGTGCAATCATTTGTATCAGCTGCGCGCCCTCGTTAGCGCGGGTATAAACGAGCAGCTGGTGCGATTGCACAGGTTATCGGCTTTTAAAATATAGCGAATTATCGGTTATCGTTATCAGCCAATCTTTTCACATCTATCCCGATCTTTTGTTGTAGAAAGGTTGTTGATAACTCTTAGTTCTAGTCGGCATGCTTCAGTTGATACGCTAAATGTAAGATTAGTTTTCTCTTTTGACTGTTGGTTATGGCTGGATGTTTTGTAGACCTTCACATCAGCAAACCCTTCAAGGCCAAGCTTTGTTGCTAAATGCAAAGTGATTTACTGAAACAAAGTATGGTTCGCTAACACTGCTGAACTAACATGGATGCATGGGGATTCTTCATCGTACTCTTTGAAAACAATTTATCTTTTTTTTTTAATTGTGAAGTATTGTCAGGCTGAAGTTCATGTCTGAAGTTCAGTTCTTGTCTGGATAGGAAGATTCTCTGGTCGATTTTGGGTTCTGGTCAGTGACCAGTTGTTTTAGTCTTTGGGTTGCGTGGGGTGTAATAATGTGAAGGTGGCTGGGGAGGGGGTGACCAAATGTTGGTTCAGCTTCATCCTGAAAAGGCTAAATAAAAGGGTCTGTTTATGAGGTACTATAAAGAAGAAAGCTTTGTGTGCATGCAGTTGAATGAAAGGGGCAATCCAAGTTTAACAACTTGCTGCTAAGAAAGACAGCTCCTCTTTTACCAGTCTGCCTTCATCCCAACAGGACATGTGTTGCTCCATGTGTGCAGGAGATGCTGGTTGAACAAAATGTATTTTAATGCTACAATGTCTGTTTTCACCTTTTTCTTTCTGGGTCATTGCATTTAAAGTGCTCTAAAAATGGTAAAGTTAGTTGCTTGGTCATTACCGTTTATGTATTATAAAACCACTATTTTTAAAATGTATTTTTCATTTTAATCCTGAGCTACGATATTGAGGTTTCTGTAAACATCTGTATAGCCCAAAGTTTGTTGTGTGCCATGACACAAAGATGGCTGCTGGGGTTAAACCAAGCAAAGTACAAATAAACAATATGGGTGGTTTTGCTGTACAAATTATTTAAGATAATCACTCACAAAAAAACTTTAGACCACTTGAGATGGATTGTCAACCAAACAATGAAGTCCATAGAAAAGAGATCTGCATATGCAAATGTCTGCAAATCTCTCACAAAAAATGCTTTTATTTAATAATAGAGAGTATAAATTCAGATGTTTCATTCTTCTTCAGTCAGGACTTACCACTAAATCATTCAAACATGTTGACATATTTATCAATAATGATCAGTAATGGCTTTATATATGGGTTAAATAATAGATTTTAATATGTGTGTGCCAGATTAGGTCTGACAGACCACCTTATTTATTTATTTATGTATTTCCTCTTTCTCATTTGTAAAAAAAGTTTTCATATATTTCAACTTAAATTTTTAAGTACAATCAACATGGTTGTACACGTCATTTAAACTTGCATTATATTAAGCTGATTGTTTAATCTTGTATAACTTGTATACACATAAGTTGCCATGACATACTGATCATATATTTTTATTACATCTACAATACACACAAATTCCCCTAATTAAACTTAACAGCTTTTAGTATAATCAAATTGGCTGTACATTTCAGCTCATTAAAAAAAAAAAGCCTATATAATTAAATATTGTATAACTAAAAAACAAAAGGTTCAATTATTTTGACGAGTTAAAGTAATAGAAAAACATATGTTGTCATGACTTATTGATCATATCCTTTTTTTTCTTTACTTTTGCTCGGTCTGGTCATAGGCAGACAGAACAGGTCGTGTGTATTAGTGCATGTTTAGTATGTAGTTTCACACAGGTGCTGGTTTGACTCGAGCACAGCTTGTTACAGGATTAAATGAGCTTTTAGTCTCTCCAAAGACTGAGGCCTTTGTTATGTGTATCTCCTGTGAATGTGAAAGAATCGGCTCAGTCCACAGGCGAGCATTATGTGTTCTGCAATATTTAAGGGTGTTTTTTTCAAAATGGTGACATGCCAGGGCAGGGAAAATCCTGTGAACGTGTGTGTGTGTGTGTGTGTGTGTGTGTGTGTGTGTGTGTGTGTGTGTGTGTGTGTGTGTGTGTGTGTGTGTGTGTGTGTGTGTGTGTGTGTGTGTGTGTGTGTGTGTGTGTGTGTGTGTGTGTGTGTGTGTGTGTGTGTGTGTGTGTGTGTGTGTGTGTGTGTGTGTGTGTGTGTGTGTGTGTGTGTGTGTGTGTGTGTGTGTGTGTGTGTGTGTGAAAATACAAAGACATGCAAATAAATCATCCATAAATGTGAATGTGTGTGTGTGTGTGTTTCCCTGTGGCCAGAGATGCTGGGAGAGACTCCAACACCCCGAGACCCTACAGAGGACAAGCGCTATAGATAACCCTGATCTAAACCTACCCCTAAAACGATCTTGTGCCAGGTTTTATTACAAAAGGATATCCAAGTACACACACACACATAGTGATTATGAGTAATGATTAATTAATGACAGTATTAATATTTCAAACATGCATAAAAAGTAATTTTGCAGAGGCATTTAGTGCTATGCAGTATCATTAACATTTTGTAAAGTGTCTTGCAGCAGTTCTTCAAAGAGATCTGCAAGTATGGAAAATGATGTGCATTACTATTAACACAATATTGATGTAAATGAATGTGACAGCAATTTAGTTCATTGCAAATAGTTCCATAGTTTGTTAAACTAATACGCTGTTACACTATTATAACTATTACAGTTCTGAAAATATTATACCTAAGAACAATAACAATTTGTTATTTAAGGATTAGGAAATCAAATGAGGTTTTAATGCCTCAATCCCATATCAAATGTTCAGAAGCGTCCAAGCGTCAGGTTTTGGAAGCAAACCTGAATTGACCCGACCTGTTAAAATTCTCAGCAACGCTTCAAGTCGAATGTTGGTGAGATGTTACAAAATCTAACAACATGCAGAAAGCCTGTAAAACCACTGTGTCAGCATTTGACTAAAAAAAAGAGTCAGAACAAATACTGCTGTCTGACCAATGTATTTTATTCTTGGAAATAAAGAGAGAAAAGAAGTAATGTTTGCTGTATTCAAATACATCCACACAACTGATCCTGCATGTTCTTTCAAGTTTTCTTCTTCATTGCTATATAAAATCGCTTCACTTAAAATCTGTTTATACACTATTTGCTTTTGCTTCATATTGGAATTCAGAACATCAAGAGTTTCATGAACGCCTTTTGTAGTTTTTTGTGACTCAATCATGCAGTTCAATCCATCCACACATACAATACAACCACGCAGAAGAAATGAAAGAGCCATTCATCTCTGCCCTCAGTCTGCAAACCATTATGTGTGTGTTTGGATCTAAAATATGCATGACAAATGAATGAGCGATTTTGCATTTTGCTTCAAAAACAACATCCTTTTTTTGTGCCAGTGCATTCATTATGACATGGGGAGCACTTTATTTTATAGTCCTGTTCTGCATGCGCATACTATATACTTATTTTAATAACTGGGTATTAACTGAGCCTATAGTTACCGTTTCTCAGTAGCCTACTTTGGGTGAGTACTCTGCAAGTGCACATACTGTAAAATAATGTGCAAGCAAGACTTTTGTCACATCTGGTGACAAAAACATAAGAGAGGAAAAGATGAACTGAGAAATAAAGTACAAAGAAAAGATGATAAATTCAAGACTTAGTGAAGTTCATCAGGAACAAAAAAAAAACAAGTGATGCACGCTAGATTTATTCTGTTCATCACCTGCTGGAAAAACTAGGCCATTTATACTTGAATATAATGTGTACACACACATATTTGTATGTTTGGATAGACACTGAAGCAACCTTTGTACAAATATAGTGTATGTGGTCATATATGAATCTATTACTAATTCATTAAATAATAATAAAACATCAGAAACGTAATAGTTTTGAGCAGATGTTGCATTACGTGATGCTTCTATTGAGTGATGATTTGCTTCTTTCTGATGATGTCAGAACCAGTTCACTCCTGGTATAAAGATGATTGATCACAAGTATTTGAGGGGGACAAATTCCTTTTTACACCTGGTGTTTTAAGCCGCTTCTTTTGTCCACTTTCAGCCAGTTTAACAAAGTTTAAATC
This sequence comes from Siphateles boraxobius, assembly GCF_051911475.1. Taxonomy (NCBI): domain Eukaryota; kingdom Metazoa; phylum Chordata; class Actinopteri; order Cypriniformes; family Leuciscidae; genus Siphateles; species Siphateles boraxobius. Next base: position 2,579,422 of record NW_027509141.1, on the reverse strand, counting down.
CCATCTGGCTAGCGCGCTTCCCATAATGTTCACGCATTCAGTCAGAAGGCGGAGAGAAGACAGTCTTTTTCTGCTGTTCGAACGCATTTGACTACATGAGCATCTACAATATGAACGTAATCTGGTCGAATGCGTTTTCGACTACCTCTGGAAGTGGATGAAAGTGAACAAGCTCAAAATGTTTTAGACCCCGTTTACACCTGTATGAAGTTTCGTCCACCTGTGATCCATCGACCAAAACGCATCTTAAAGGGGTCCTATAATGCCCCTTTTCACAAGATGTGTGTGTGAAGTTTCAGCTCAAAATACCCCACAGATATTTTTTTAAAGCATGGTAAAATTGTCACTTTGTTTGTGTGTCCCTTTAAATGCAAATGAGCTGCTGCTCCCGGCGCAGAGGGCGGAGCTTCAATAGCTTGTGTGTGTGTGTGTGTGTGTGTGTGTGTGTGTGTGTGTGTGTGTGTGTGTGTGTGTGTGTGTGTGTGTGTGTGTGTGTGTGTGTGTGTGTGTGTGTGTGTGTGTGTGTGTGTGTGTGTGTGTGTGTGTGTGTGTGTGTGTGTGCGTGTGTGTGTGTGTTAGCAGCTCTGATTACCTTGCACGGACACGCACTGAACATTTTTGAAACTTTAAAAAAAAAAGTCAGACAAAGATGGAGAGACTCAAGAAGAAGTGATAACCTGTAGAATGCAACAGGACGTTTCTGAATGGTTAGTTGATGAATTTATGTTGCTGATGTGGAGTTAACTCTTTGATTTGCATATTCTGTCATGATAATCTATAAATTGCGTTCCCGGGGGCGGGTTTTATGTAAATGATAGGGTTAGTGATGTCACTAACTCTGAAAAGCTCTACCAGCCGTTTGTTCTAGTCCTTAAAAAACGATTTCTGTAAAATAAAATATCTCCCTTTCCTTTGAACTTTAGCGTTATAACTTTTCAGATGTTGTTTATGCTCAAACAGCAACATTACACTAAAGTTAAAAAAGTCAAATCATAATCAACCAGCCCTTTAATAGCAGGTGTAAACAGGATCTCACAGAGATTATATCGGCTGATAGTGTTGCTGAATTTGCTGAAAGACATGGACATTATCAGTGTTTCGGTCGGCTCTTCCATGCAATCTGAGCCAGCAGAAAAAACTTGTATTGTCAATCTGAAGCCCTCGACTCCTTTACTGATAAAACCTGCATCACCTTTCACTGAGTTTGTTGCAGTGCAGTGCAGACGTACAGTATTCTGCAGAAATGTTGACTGAGACCACTAACAATACAATCATAACAAATAAATAATTTCCTTTGTGTGTAATTCAAAGCTTTAAAGCGCCCCTATTTTGCATTTTCGAAAATTACCTTTCATGTAGTGTGTAATAGAGCTGTTTGTGACTATAAAATATCTGCAAAGTTTCACAAATCAAAGTTCAGATAAATTGAGTTTTTGTCTCCTGAAAGAAAGAAGTGATTCTGAACTGAAACGAGTCGTCAGTAATTCCAGTCTCACTTCCTGCTGAATCTGCGTCGGTTTGTAACAGATTTGCATAATGCCAGTCTATGTTCCTCATCGGCTGCCGTGAATAACGTCTTTGACCCTCAAACACTGTAGTTTATCTGAGACTGGAAGAGTTTGGTTCGTGTTGTTCATGTGGAGAAGACGCTGTTTTCTGCTGACAAAGCAAATCCACTTTGATGAGATTGATACGGTAAAACCGACGCCATCGTTACTGTTCGTATCACTGTGTATCAAGAGCTGAGGAAGATCCAGAGCTGAAACTCAGATATGATAATGAGCATTTAGTTTCTGACATGGTCGACCAATCACAACAGACTGGGTCATCTGACCAATCAGAGCAGAGCAGCTCTCAGAGAGGCGGGGTTTAGAGAGACTGAATCCTTGATCGAACAGTTTCAGACACTGCAATGGATATTATGAGGAAATTAAAGTGTTTTTTGAGCTTACATGCATGTAAACCTGTTGTAGGAGACTCCAAACAAAAAAAAAATCAGGAATCTTTAAAATAGCATAGGGGCATTTTAATGGAAGTCTATAAAATTCATTCCAGTTCAAAAATCAATGGCGAGTTATTTTTCCAGTACATTATTAGTTTGTTCTGAAATCTGATTATGCGGTCAAGTGCCAATTCAGACAAAAAAAAAACTTTCTTCTGAAAACTCCTCCTGCTTTACTTCAAAATCAGCCATAGACTACTTCATGTATTCTCCACAACACATGTCAAATATAACAAAGAGAGAAAATGAAATGGGAACAGAATAGCATTCCTTCTTTCTTCCCCTTTATGTCTGTCAGTCATTCCTCTGCCGGCGCCAGGTTTCCACTCCTCCAGCACAAAAGAGGCTGATGTTTTCAGAACCGCTCTGTGTCACTCAAGCATTGCTGCCATATAAACACATAAAGCCAATTCAGACCCAGTTACTACATAAACACAGTGATCAGGTTGCGTTCTCACCCACTCACTCGCCCATCACCCCAACCTTGTGTTTCACAGAACATTATGTGCAAGAACTACATCTATCAGACACCTAGAACTCTTGCATGACAGACCCACACAAAATCCAAAGAAAGACTAAACACAATAACACACAATATCATTACTTGATCCTATTACCTACTGCATAATGCACAATAATACACACATGCATCAGTCTGATGTCTTTTCCAGCTTTATGAGTATTGCTTTTTTAAGATGCTGTGTCAAGTTAAAATTAGTTCAACTTTTAAAACCGTGTCTTGTGACCCTGCGTTCTGCTCCATTGCGTCTGTTTGTGAACACAAGAATGTGAACACACACTTGCATTGTAAGAAAATACAATTGCAATTCTACAAGTTACAAAATAGACTATTATTTTTAACAATAAGTCGATAAGCAGGTCATATTTAAATGAGACTAGGAATAGACCTGTTCAGTATGACGTACAATATCAAGGTCTTAGATAATCTAATTTGAAAACAACTAATGTTTTTTGTCTGTTTGGTTTTTGCTCACAATTTTTTTCAGTGTTTCACCAACTACATTTTGTGCCTTATTTATGAAACGAGAACAGAATGAAATGTGCATTCTTGCATACACATTTCTAAAAGTTTTTTTTTTTGAATGACGTCTCAACGAGGCTGCGTTTATTTGATCATACATACAGTAAAAGCTATAATATTTTTAAATATTATTACTAATTAAATGTTGTAAAATGTAATTTATTCCTCTGATCAAAGCTGAATTTTCAGCATCATTACTCCAGTCTTCAGTGTCACATGATCCTTCAGAAATCAGTATAATACGATGATTTACTGCTCAAGAAAAATGTATGATTATTATTAATGTTGAAAACAGCTGTTCTGCTTCATATTTCCGTGGAAAGCATGATGCTCTTTTTCAGGATTCTCTGATGAATAGAAATTTCAAAAGGACAGCATTTATTTGAATTTTTTAATAATATAAAGTCTTCACTGTCACTTTTGATTAATTTAATGCATCCTTTCTGAATAAACATATTCATTTCTTTTAAATGGTAGTGTAAGTATATATTTATTAATGTATGCATCTGTTTAATAGTTCTATGAACAATTTACACAGAAATGTGCTTTTGCTTCATGAATTCGGTCCATTGAATGCATTGTTCTTCCTCTCACAGCTTTGTTTTCATTTCAGTCAAATTAAATATGGCATCTACCCGGAATAAGGTCCATATATTTTGTAGTTCGAATATCTTCTGTTAACAAAAAAACTTTGGAACGTCTCTAGTTTGGAAATGAAATATCCTTTCATAGTTTGCCAAATGTCAGATCATCAATGTAGCATATTTTATCTCCGCTGAGGTCGCGATTAGATCATTGGCAGTATTTGTGTGACTCTCGGTTCACGTTCATGTCTTGAGAAGCCAAAGCCAAGGTCAAAGTGAAACTCACCCTCTCTCACACATTCTTCATCCGTCTCCCCCATCCCCCTGGTTTTTATGACATTTCTCTTCTATACCTTCTCTCATTTTGCTCTTGTTAAACGGTGCCCGTGGAGGGACAGAGGGAGGAGAAGAATGAGAGAATGAGAGGCAAGTTTGGGGGATTCACTCCATTCAGTAGGAGGAATGGGCAATAAAATCTGCCCCGTTTTAGCTGTTTTTCTCTCATTTTTTACAAGTGGAGAGTGAGAGACAGCTGGTGCTGGTGTGAATGGCTGGCCAAGGTGACTCTGCCAATAAAGAGCCGGTCAGGCAAGCCTCGGGCTTCGGTCAGACCACAGACGGACTTTACGGGGGATCTGAAGACTGGACCTCTAGTAAAAAGCCAGTCATCCAGGCCTGAGGAATTTAGGGTCCAGGAAACAAGAGCATGAGGGGGGAAAGGGTGTCCAGAGGTGAAAGTTGAACCGAGTGACAGCGTGGGCTTACACAAAATATACAACACTGGATTCACACGGTGGTGTTTAAATTGGGCAAAGTGTGTTATGTTATATGTGTGCGCCTGTATGGCTGCTCTCCAGGATGTTTCTGAACCTGACTGGTGCCATTTGGGCGCGTGACAGCGAGTTGAACACATGCTGAGGTGTCAGTCAATGCATGTTGTTTATTCATCCAGTAACACTTTAGTAGTAAAGGGTTTCCATTGGTAACATTGCTACATTACTGACATTAACTAGCAATGAACAATAATTCTACAGCATCTCTTTATGCACTGTGAATATCACGAACAAACAATGATCAGTTGTATTTTTATTAACTATAACATATTAGGGGTGTAACGGTACACAGAAGTCAAGGTTCGACACGAGTTTGATACAACAGGAGAAGCTATTCATTCATCTGTCGTGTTAGTTCATTTTTCTCCTCTCTCTTCTCTTTCAGCACTCAATGTGCTCTCATAATATTTGTCTTTGAGCTCTGACCACTGGACAGAGGCTTCCTAATGCATTTGACAACTTCATCCTTATTCTCTTACAGAATTTATCTTCTTGATAAATTAAAGAGGACATATAATTGCCCTTTTTCAGTCTTGATGTTGTTTTTGAGCTCTACTAAAACAGATTTTCATGCTTGAATGTTCAAAACCACATTATTTTCCTAATATTTAACATTGTTGCACATATTCTCTTCCTAGTCTAGCGTGTGTTTACCGAAAGCATCGTTAGCTAACTCGCAAGTTCCTTCGTTATCAGCAGTTCAACGAGTCGGTGTTTCCAATCTTTCCAATAAACATTCGCAAACAGCATCGCAAAGTTGTGTGTTTGTAACAGATCTCGACCTGTGGTTAACATAGAAGCAGAGTGTCTTGTTTGCATGACAGCAATGGACTCAATAAATCCTGATCTTGAGCAAAATAAGCAAGCTGACTTGTATATACAATCTATATCTTTTATTTAGGATACATACAAATGTAATTTACGTCTTCTAGTTTTTCAAGAGATTTAAAGTGTCGTTTTTGAAGAGTAAGCATGTGTGAACGTGCTTTAGTACGTAAGAACGAGTCTATGACTGAATCTGGAAATAAAGCAAAGTAAATGAGAAAAATGATAATTACTCCCCAGATGCCATGGCCGTAATTTATAGCAAAAGTCTGGCTTTAATTTGATCTCAAACAGATTATGCGTGACATCCTTAACCAGTGGTTGAATGACTAATTTGCAATTCAGTTTCGGAAAACAGCTAGTTGACTAGTTGGTTTCTTCAACGATGCATCGTACTATGGTAGTTAAGCAGCGAGTTATGTCGTTGTATGGGAAACGCACCCCAGGTAAGTTCCTGTCTCTATAAAGCTCCTCCTTCTGAAAAGCACACTGTGCTCTGATTGGTCGGCTGGAGCAGTGTGTTGTGATTGGTCGGGCGCTTCGAGCTTGTTTGGGAAATTTCCCCATCCTTTCCATAACCGCCAGTTTAATACACTACTAACTAACTCAACCAGGCCCTGCCCCTTTATTCTGCATATGAATTATTTAAATGAGAAATATTGTGACGTGTTCGTTCCCAGAAGAAACTCAAGACTACAATAGAAGCGTTTCAGAGAATTCAGAAACACTGACACTGATATAGAGAATAAGTCCCACTGGAGGGACTTTGTGCTTTGTAACTTAGCAGAGCTTTTTCATGCTTAAACAGCAACATTACACACTAAAGAAAAGTTAAACATGTAAAAAAAAAAAAGAAGCATAATAGGTCCCTTTAATATTCTTTAAAATGACAACCCACCTGAATTCAACTCATCATTTTTGACGAATAATGTAATATAATCAAGAATGCACCATAAAGTCACCAATCAAAAATATGTGAAGGTGAAAGTGGCTTTGTCGTTTAAAGAGTAAGTACATGTTTTGAAGAGTAGTGAAGTGATGTTTGCCAGTTAAAAACTTGCCTGTAGGGCTTGAGGATTTGAAAAAAGATTCTTGTCTCAGTAATCATCTCTAAATATCTTGTCCTTTTCTTCCTGATGTCTGCAGCGGTGGAGACCCAGAGCACAAGCTCAGAGGAGATGGTTCCCAGTTCCCCTTCTCCACCTCCTCCTCCTCGCATCTATAAACCCTGCTTTGTGTGCCAGGACAAATCCTCTGGCTATCATTATGGAGTGAGCTCTTGTGAGGGCTGCAAGGTACACACTCTTAGAAGAGACCAGTCTGACTTCTGTCCTTACTGGGTCCCATCAGGAGATCATTCTGTGGATTTAGTTTTCATTCATTTGTTTTCGTTTTTAGTTTTGATAAAATTTTGAAAATTAAACAGCTCGTAAACATACTTTATCGCTAGAAAAAAAAAATAACAACCCGTTAAACATGAAAGTATTATGAAATCTTTCAAGTTATAAGTAAAGGGTTCTTTAATTTTGAGTAAAGAACCCTAGGATTCTATTTAGAACCCAAGTGAACAAATATTAGACTTTGGACCTCAAATGATTACATTTATGGTTTGTTTCAAACCTTAAATTTTGATGTGAACATTAATCAAAAATGCTATTTCTTTTCACAAAGACATTCATAAAAAAGTAAAAAGATTATTTATTATAAAGACCATATCATACTTAATCAATATATTTTCTTTAGACAGAAGCTAAATGTGTGTTAATTAATGTAGGCCAATATAATTATTATTTGGCTTTTTACAACTTAATTTAACCATAAACAAAAGCTAAATAAGCTACATATATGAAACTTATGTTAAAACTAAACATGTTGTTAGTCAAATTTTAATTTAGTTTACTTACTAATAAATAAAGATAACTCAGAAAGACCTTTTTGAATACATCATGTTTTCTGTTACGTACCTAAAAAAATAATTTCTGTTAGCAATGTTCTGCACATCAGCACTCTGATGTTAAGCTAAAATAGTATTTAAACAAAATTGTTTATTTTAATTTTTCAAACTGAACAGAACAGGTTTTAAAAACATGATTTTTGATAAGACCAATATTAAAATGCACTTCAAAATAAATGACACGTTCACAAATCAAAACCTGAGAATTTGATTTGTGAAATGATTGAATGAATCTGGACTGAATCTGGAAATAAAGCAAAATAACTGAGAAAAATGATAATTACTCCCTAGATGCCATGTCTGTAATTTATAGACCACAATTTCAACAATTTTGTTAAAATCCCATATTGGCAAAAAGTTTTGGGTCAAATACAGCATACCATGAAGACAAATAATACAGTTCATTTACACTGTGTTTACATTTGTTTACATTATAAAAGCACTAATGCATAACAGAAAGTAAAGGTCATGTTTGAGTGCTGCCATCTAGTGGTACTGTCGAGTTGAAGAACGTTTTTCCTTCATTCACACATCTATAGTGCCCTCTGCTGACTGCGTTCATCACATCTGATCGAGTTATTGTCATGACCTCAGCGCCATGTAAATCACAAAGGATTCAAACTTCTTAAAACGTAAATTCTTATACGTCTCTCTCTCTTTCTCTTCTCTCTGTCAGGGTTTTTTCCGTCGCAGCATCCAGAAGAACATGGTGTACACCTGCCACAGAGACAAGAACTGCCAGATCAACAAGGTGACGCGTAACCGCTGTCAGTACTGCCGCCTGCAGAAGTGCTTCGAGGTCGGCATGTCGAAGGAAGGTAAACCTCAGAGTTTACATCAGCACCTATTCACTTCTCAGTTCACAACACTGATGAAGACAGAGTACAGTCGCTTCACAAGTCTGTGACCGCATGAAGAAAACTGCACCTCAAGATCAACTCACTGCTGCTTCCAACATGTGTTTTTTTATATAGCCTACAGTATATTAAATTTGTGTTTGAACACTCATATTATTTTTGTTGTTCTGCTTCTTTTAGCAGTGCGGAACGACAGGAATAAGAAAAAGAAGGACGTAAAAGAGGAGGTGGTTCTTCCAGAAAGCTATGAGCTGAGTGGAGAACTGGAAGAACTGGTTAATAAAGTCAGCAAAGCGCACAGGGAAACCTTCCCTTCGCTCTGTCAGCTGGGAAAATACACGACTGTGAGTCCTGAGTCACTACACACACACACACACACACACACACACACACACACACACACACACACACACACACACACACACACACACACACACACACACACCTCCTTCAGTCTGCAGATTAATAAACACTGCGGGCCTGCCTGAGATCATGCAAGTGTAATACTTCACAACATTACACAATAACTTTTAATCACATCTTTTGCAGTTGACTTAAATTCTGTGTGACAAATGAATTATTAGAAGTTCAGAGAAACGTTTTAGTTTCTCTCTTAATTATTATGAGGTCATAGATAGACTTTAGTATGTATACTAGAATTACAAATCTGTAATAATATGTTAATGTCAAATATGTCCCACATTCTTACATAACTGTGTGTAATTGTTTATTTAGTGCAACAAAATAAATGCAAATAAAAAGTGGAGTAGAACGATGAAGTGAATACTAGTACTATTACTACTATAAAACTAAACAATTCACATAATCTCACATTCAAATTAGAGTATACATACAGAAGTTGTAAGAAGTGAGTTCTTATGGGAAGAGAGAACTTTTTTTCACATTATATTGACAAACTTTGACAAATTTTAACAAGCATTATGATTCCCATAAAAAGTACTTTAAACACTGTACATTAAGCATATGAATCCATTTGGAAAAACATAATTATATTTTTGCTAGTAAGAATTGCATTGTGACTAGTTAAAACCAGATACTTAAACCTTAACTGATAACATATATATATAACATACATCTGTCTGTCTGTCTGTCTATCCATCTATCTATGTGGAATATGAAACATATGTATATGGTCACTGCTTTAAATGTTTCTTGAGTGCTTTGAGTTACACTCAGTGTCAGATGAAAGTATAAACTCAGCACCAGATGGGTAATAAAACATTCTCAAATATATATATATATATATACTGTATATATTTGACCTGTAATAATATCTGTATGCTATTACGACTAGACATAATTGC
>NW_027509141.1:2392500-2565000 GCF_051911475.1 Siphateles boraxobius | reverse complement strand
AAACAACCACATGACCAATTCAGTGGTCTAAAAACTTTTTTCTAGACACACATTTACTCCATAACTTTGTACTCTTGATGTTGCATTGTCTCAGATATATTACATTTGGCATATGCTTTCTTTTCAACAACTCTATTCTTCTTTCAGTGTGTTTTTATGTGTTTTTTAGTACATGCTTTTTACTAAACGCTCCAACAATCTCCTACAGCCATTTTATACATCTGAATTGACCATTTATACCAATTTTAGGGTTTGGGGCATTAGAAGATTATAAAATAATTGTTTTTAGGTTGATATTTTGAATTGAAAGTTAAATTTTTAGATTTATAACACTACATCACATTCATTACATTATTACAAATCAAACTTTTCACTCAGGGCAAATCAATCTCTACAGTCTGTAGATCAGAGTATGCGTGCACTAGCTATTCATATACATTTAGATCTTTAGTTATACTGTATCATTATGAAAAATTACCATTAAAAGCTGAAATGTAACATTTTACTCTGGGATCTAGAAGAATTACATGATTAGGTATTAAAAGCATTCAAAGCTACACTGATATGTTGTATAATGTAACAACTCTATAGTAATGTCTCAAATGTGAGCCGAGCACATGTGGCGTGTACAAGTGTGATGTGCAGTTTCAATCCCAGAACTGTCAAAAATGTTCCTTTGTAGGTAATGGGGGAAAATGCTAGTCAGGCGAATCTACCCTACACAGATCCAGCAGGGCTTCAAGAAAGTGTTTTGCTCAGTTCTTTAACTCTTTCCCCGCCATTGACGGAATTATCCGTCTTTCCATGTTATCATTGTTATATGGTAGGGGGCGCTATCACGCATCTTCTGAAAGAGTACTGAATCTCCTGATCAAAACACAGGCAAAAAAAGATGCAGAAACAAGTGCTAGCAAATGCATTCATATGCATATGTAAAAAAACGTGATCATCAACATTAAACAGCATATAAATCAAAATTAATGAAAGCCTAATGAATGAAATGTCGACCCAGGAAGAGCTATAAGACTGTTAAGCTTTGATGGACTTGATGGACTCGATCTACTCCATCTGTGTTTTGATTTTCTTTGATTTTGTTTTGATTATTGCTTTTTTTATTAAACTTACCCACATTCAAGTATTAATAAAAAAAGAATGCATAAAGCTAGAATAAGGCAGGTACCTTTTTTGTCTAAAAGCAGACGGTCTGTTTTTTCTTTCGATATATTGCATGTTATATTCATACAACAAAATATTCTGGGAGCCATTAAACGTTAGTGAAAATTATCAAAAATGCTGGCGCTGGCTGGCAACTTTAAAATAAAAAAAACGCTGGCGGGGAAAGAGTTAATAGCGGTTTGTCAAATTAATATATGAAAATGAATGAAACAAAATTGGGTTTTAGATTACGTCAGTCAGTCAGAATGATCGACATCATTATAAAGAGAATACCCATACCAAAGAATAAAATCTAACTCAAGCAAAGATTTTTCTTTTTGTTAAAACTAATAAATAAAAACAACTATAACATACTAAAATGTACTATGAGTAAACCATGAGTCTTTGAAGTGTGTTGGAGCATCATGCAAACAGACTTCTGTAATCAATCTGGTTATCATTCAGTATCATGGTATTACTGACTGTATATCGACATTACAGTCCTAAATATTAATGACAGCATATAGTAAAATATCATTTTATATAAAAATTAGATGAGATAACACGAAAAAACACCAACTACTGTGGTGTCATTATAGTAATCGAAGGGTCTTTACAGAATACCAATGTATTACCATGGTATTCTGTAAAACCCCTTGGATTACTATGTAAATGACACCACAGTAGTTGGTGTTTTTTTGTGTTATCTCATCTAATTTCTTCTAATTTTTCTCATCTCATTTCCATCCCTGTTGAGGTTTGTGTGTGCCGCTGATAACAACATTATACCTCCTTACATGACAGAACAGTGTTACCAAAGCAAAGACATAAGCTTCTGATCGCTGCACATTCTGTGAGATATTGGAGATCGAGCCATACGGTTTAATGTTGAAAGATGTGTGCATGTATACTATTTGCTAAACTGTAAAGATATCTTCTTTCTACTTGTATCTTTCTACCGTTGTGTCACTGCAAACTGTTTCATTTGATGCATCAACAGGACATCTCAGTTTTCTTTTTACAATGTTGTCTTTTAAAATATTTTCAAATATAAACATACACATTATAGGCTATACATGTACTTTTATTTATTGCTTATTTATCCTTGTCTTGTTACAATTTTGTTTTATCTGTAATCAGTGATGCATGTTATGAACTGTTTTTTTGATCGCTCCCATAATTCCTTGTGTGTCTCTATTGAGCGAGTATTTTTTTATGTACCACCAATGTAATGATCAGCCACTATTCAAATGTGGTTTAACAACAAAAATGAGATCATTTCAACTGACCAAAACGAATGCATGATTACCACATAGTGCGCTGGATAAACCTGCAGTGATCATCGAGTCTAGCAGCTTCATGTAATGCACTGATCCGGATACGTGACAGGGTAAATATGACCTGCAGCAGTAAACCGTGGTAAACATGGGCTGAAATGATCTCTAGTGTCTATACTTCCATTTCCAGACCAAAGCCAAGTGTGCAGTTTAAGTTCAGGCATGTACCATGCTGTCAAAATATGTTGTAAATACCAAGGGAACACAGCCATATCTCTGAAAATATGATAAAAGTCCCTGGAAATGCATTAACCCTTCGTGTCCTTTTAATTTTGACAAATGTATAAATGTAGCAATCCATGGCAAAGTGTAATTCAAAAAGGCCAGAGGATATTACTGTTCTTGTGAATTATCAGAGCAAACATTTTCGATTTTGTTTTTCAGACTCAGTGTCTGTTTTGTACATTAAACATGAGAAATTGGATTTAACGTCTGAGACTTTTGTTCTTTCTTTTATTTTTATTTCTTAAATAGTGTTTACCTTTTGTGCTTGCATTTTGTCATTTTTTGCTGTAGAGTTAAAAAAATGTCTTGATGAAGAATGATTTTTGTGGTGGTTTGGAATATGTGTATATTACATGTTTGTTCGTTTGCATTATTTGTTGCTAAATTTGTAATTTTATTTGTGACTGTCTCTGTTTTGGGTTTTGAATCATAGGAAACATGGTGGGTCCTTTAAGGCTTCCAACTGCTAAGGAGAATAAACAAACAAGTTTATGGTTTAATGCACATTTGTAATTTTACAAAATGATCTGTTTTTTATTTTATTTTGTTCTTTGTGCTCTTAATATGGTGTTACAAAAGCAGGCTAGATGTGTTATTTCTTGTAAAAACAATCCCTGTTTCTTAGCAACACTTTTTAAATATAATAGCATTTAACATTTGTTTGTATTCTCCCCATAATTGTGTGTTTCATTGTTCTTAATATTTCTCTCAGTTATGTGCCTTGCAAAAATTTCTCAATCGTCTTGCACAACTCTCATGGAGACTGTTACAAGAATCTTTCTGTACATCCAAATGAAAATCCTTAATACAAAGACACAAGTGGTATTGATGACTTTAAATGATGTCCACATCATGTCTGGACTTCGTCTGTAAATGCATTTTCTGTATGTTTTCCAAATGTTATGATTTTATAAAGAAATTTCTCATCATACTCGGTATTGTCATGATTTCCTGCTGAACTAGGAGAGGAACATTTTTACGCTCCCGTATGTAATCTTTACCTTCACCGTGAGTGTGTTTCACAGATCCAGATTTTGCTTCAAGATGTCCTCGTCTTATGCTGTGCCATTAAAGACTGAATCCTTTTAACAAATTTACCACACAATCAAAGATCTAAAAGAAGTTACAAAAGAAACCTGTCTGATAACAGGAGCGATCATTCTTCTCCGTTTTCCTATAGCATATCAGTTTGTAGAGGTTTTTATTAACAAAAACATATTAGAGAATATTCAAAAAGTGGAAATGAAGTGCCTAACTGGTATTTAATAGTGGGCATAACATGTTTAAAGACAGGGACAAGCTGCATCCATTTACAGTATGATTTTAATTAATATACTCATGTACACTATGTTGTTGTTATTGCATACTGTTTTATATATACTACAATACAGTGAGGCGCAAATAGCATCTGTCACTATTTCCACCAAGTAGGCCTATAAATAACAACTAAAATACTGTTATTTTTAACTATTTTCTGCCAAATTGAAATTGTTCAGATAATATTAAATACTGAAAATAATATAAATCAATCCAACACGCTCCACAAAGGAGAGGTAAAACTTACTGGACAGAAATTCAGTAGGCTTAATATGTCATGGATAAAGACACTGTTTAGTATTTCACTAAAACAAAGCCATATAAGTAAGTAGTTATAAGTAACAGGGTGACTGAGACCTCTGAGGAACTGCTAGGAATGAACAATTTTAAAGCATCAACCGAGTTGCCTCTTAATTGTCAAGTAGGATTTATCTTATTTTAATATACAAAATGTGTAACTGAACTATTTATGAACAAAACCTAGCTCTGCAGGTCTACAATACAATCACTGCGTTCAAAATCGCATGTATTAGGTCACTCTTCCACCGGAAAGACTCGCGTACGTGGGGCCGTTACCAGAAGCCAGTGATCACTGTAAAATCCAACAGTGATTCTAACTAACACGTTTTAGTTAACTTTACTCAATGTCTTAAATTAATTGTAAAATATCTAGTAAGCTGTACTACTAGGATTTGTTTACTCAAAAAACCCAAGTAAAGATTAATTGATTGGTTTGAGTGCGGTTTTTGAGGAAAATCTGAATGGACTTTTCACTCATTTCCTCCACTTCTGCAGTTATTTTTCAATTTCCCAAAGTCATCTTGAATGTTGAATTGTCAATACAACTGAAAAATTTGAGAGAACCACATAAGCTGACTTCAACAATTGATGTCGATTTTTCTAAAATGTTTTTAGTCACCATTATGGTGATTAGCGTTCCCTTTGGTTTGGCACTTAGAACTTCATTTTTACTATTGTAATTATCTTTACATTGATGCAGCGGTGTAACTAGAAATCAGTTATTTGGTTTCAAAGGAAGAGAAGTAATATATATTACTTATATTATAATATCTGTTTTTGTATAAAAGTAAGAATGAATGATGTATAACATAACTACATTTCATGTCAATTAATGATCTTTTATTAATTTTGTTGCTAACACTTAGGTCCTAAACCCCTTCTGAAACTTTTAATTGTGTTTATATAATCCCTCTATATTTGTGACAATCTTGAAATTGATCATACTTGAGTCACACACACTTTCACACAACATTCAGCATGCAAAACAAAACAAAGGTAAATGGCGAGCAGGACAAGGCTGCATGATGGCGGCTGCACTCTTCTTCCTTCCCGGGTTTTGGCACCAATGTAACTCGGTTCGTTGTTATGGGAAGAAGGAGGCTGGAACCGGCGAACATTTAAAGACTTTAATAATAAAATAAACAAATACAAAATGAAAGTAAAAGAAAGCAGGCCCCCACAGACGACTGCTGTCCCGTATAATAAAACATAAAACCCAACATAAGTCCAGGCCTGTTCGTCTCTCTCTCTTCAATGTCGTCGCTCCTCCGCTCATCATTAATCACGCCACCGGCCTAAGCCTCGTCCTGCTCGCCACAGTAACAATTATATTTTATTTAAAGTAAAACGTGTTTAGTTAATAGAACTCTTGTGTAAGTGATCTATACTAACTTAGCATTTGTCAGTACCACATACTATTCCTATTTCACTTTACTTGTTTTTAAAGGCAACTGGTTTGCATGCTTTTTTTAAGTAAGTGTAGTTTATAAAGTTATAAATATGGATATTTTTCTAACAAAAATGCATGGCTTCTCTTCTGAAGGCCTTTATTACCCCCTAGAGTCGTATGGATTTCTTTTATGATGGATAGATGTGCTTTTTTGGTCTTCAAAATCTAAGTTACCATTCACTCCCATTATAAAGCTTGGAAGAGCCAGGTTATTTTTTCATATAATTCTGACTGTGTTTGGCTGAAAGAAGAAAGTCATATACACCTATGAGTTTAGGGTGAGTCAATTATGGGATAATTTTCATTTTGGGGGAACTATTCCTTTAAGCACAACATTAAAAGTTATATTCTTGAAGTGTCACACAACAGGACAAAGCAATATCGATGCACCTTATTATTATTATTATTTAATAAGAAATATGACAGAAAGAGTTTGCTACTATGCTGGAAGAGATTTAAGTAAGAATAGGCAGTCGGCATAGAGTCCTTGAATGCTTCTGTTGAAATTAAACAGACTTAAACGTGAGATATGCGTCTTGTTTTAGACTCATTGGCACCACAGGAAAGATGATTTTAGGAAGATAATTTTAATGAATAGAGAAACATGATAAGACTAATTAAATCACTGCCATAATTAAGGTTCTTTGAACAGAGATCAATAATGTGCTGCACAGACTAAAACTAGGTCCATACATTATACAGTTTTACAAGCTGTAGCTTTTAACAAGCTCATTTATCTGACCACTGCAAGGGCTGTTTCCATAGTAACTTAACATTTTATTGGGGTTCTGCTATATATTTTATTCCTTAGTTTTATGTGCTTCTGTCTTCGTGTATAATTGATATGCTAGAAACAGGGCTACTGTAATAAAATGCAAAACAGTAAAGACATGCTGAGGACAAAATGTGCTTTTCTTGAACCTTGTTTATTTCCTTGCTTGTGCTTGAACTTTAAATATATCTGTGTGTAAGATTAAGTCTCAAACCTGTTGACAGTATTTTACATTAGTAATTTTAGTCTTCTTGTTTCAGTGCTGGAAAGGTTAACCAGCAGATACCTAAACTTAAAAATGATGGAAGGAATAAGTTTGGCATAAATTTGCTGACCTAGGAAAGGACAGATGCTCGAGGTTCAAAGATAAAATAGACATTCTGAGGATCTCTATGCCTTCTGTGTGTCTGATGGTTAAAGGTAAAGGAGCACAGGACATCACTCCATCTTGTGTTTAAAGGTTCAGAGGGGACAGTAAAACCACAATTAATTTCACAATGAGAGAGAGAGAGTTCAGGACAGGAGTGGAGGAGAACGATACTATGTAAAATCAAATACATAGGGTTTCTACAAGAGACTGACTATCAGATTTATTCATGATTAGTCATAAGTTGGAGGTGGTTGAATTTCTAATATTTCACTGTGGGCTAGAATTTTGAATGCTTTGGGAATTTAGAGGTCACTTTAAAAAAAAGATTTTTAAGGTTAAAAGTTTTTTTAAAGGTTTTAACGTTTAACTCTTTTAAATAAGAAAAATGTCCATGCAATTTGCAATAAATTGGTTTGATCATCACATGACTGTGTCAGTGCTACATAGAAACACTCCTTACTTGTTTTTAATAGAATTTGAATTTAAATCATTAAGCATGAACCATACATTTTTAATCCTGATCCATTATTTAAGCCTGATTCATTATCAAAAAACAACCAAAAAACCGATAGACTACAAATTTACAACAAATCCCTAATGTCGAATAGAGGCATTATAATTGAAATAAACACACAATACACATGCATGTTGAAAATGACAAAAAAAGCATACAATAGCATACTATATATATATGCACTCACCTAAAGGATTATTAGGAACACCTGTTCAATTTCTCATTAATGCAATTATCTAATCAACCAATCACATCGCAGTTGCTTCAATGCATTTAGGGGTGTGGTCCTGGTCAAGACAATCTCCTGAACTCCAAACTGAATGTCAGAATGGGAAAGAAAGGTGATTTAAGCAATTTTGAGCATGGCATGGTTGTTGGTGCCAGACGGGCCGGTCTGAGTATTTCACAATCTGCTCAGTTTCTGGGATTTTCACGCACAACCATTTCTAGGGTTTACAAAGAATGGTGTGAAAAGGGAAAAACATCCAGTATGCGGCAGTCCTGTGGGCAAAAATGCCTTGTTGATGCTAGAGGTCAGAGGAGAATGGGCCGACTGATTCAAGCTGATAAAAGAGCAACTTTGAAATAAACACTCGTTACAACCGAGATATGCAGCAAAGCATTTGTGAAGCCACAACACGCACAACCTTGAGGTGGATGGGCTACAACAGCAGAAGACCCCACCAGGTACCACTCATCTCCACTACAAATAGGAAAAAGAGGCTACAATTTGCAAGAGCTCACCAAAATTGGACAGTTGAAGACTGGAAAAATGTTGCCTGGTCTGATGAGTCTCATTTTCTGTTGAGACATTCAGATGGTAGAGTCAGAATTTGGCGTAAACAGAATGAGAACATGGATCCATCATGCCTTGTTACCACTGTGCAGGCTGGTGGTGCTGGTGTAATGGTGTGGGGGATATTTTCTTGGCACACTTTAGGTCCCTTAGTGCCAATTGGGCATTGTTTAAATGCCACGGCCTACCTGAGCATTGTTTCTGACCATGTCCATCCCTTTATGGCCACCATGTACCCATCCTCTGATGGCTACTTCCAGGAGGATAATGCACCATGTCACAAAGCTCGAATCATTTCAAATTGGTTTCTTGAACATGACAATGTCACTGTACTAAAATGGTCCCAACAGTCACCAGATCTCAACCCAATAGAGGATCTTTGGGATGTGGTGGAACGGGAGCTTCGTGCCCTGGATGTGCTTCCCACAAATCTCCATCAATTGCAAGATGCTATCCTATCAATATGGGCCAACATTTCTAAAGAATGCTTTCAGCACCTTGTTGACTCAATGCCACGTAGAATTAAGGCAGTTCTGAAGGCGAAAGGGGGTCAAACACAGTATTAGTATGGTGCTCTTAATAATCCTTTAGGTGAGTGTATATATATATATACTGTTGTTGTTTTTCTTGTAATTTCAGGTCCAACCAGCCTGAGGACATATAGAGTTTAGATCAAGGATGGATAGCATAACAGCATTACAAGAAAAGAACAAACAGTGACAAACTCTTAAGATAAAGTGTTTATTTAATAAATAAAAAAATCTAAAATGGAGAACTGATCATTTAAATGCACTTATGTAATTGTCAGGTAATACAGAACCACCAACCCACAACCAGCACACCCATCTCAACAAAGAGATCACATTCTTAACAGAGAAAACTAAAGTGAAATCAAAAGCTAAACTGTGTCCTGTGTAAAGATCGTAATCAGTCCCATCTTTTCCCCTCTATCAACTCATCTGATCAGAAACATTCCACTTTCTCTCTCAAAATTCAAAAAGACTAATTTCTGCTAGATCAAAAATATAACAGTTCATTCCCATTATTTTAAATATACACTTTGTATTATAGCACTCTGTAATGGAATTTCTTTGTCATACGGAACTGATTTTCATGCTGAACGCGCCAGATATGGCATATCTAGACATACATCATTTACATCACCTTCCTCTTAATGGAGACTCATACTGACAGACACTTTCCCACAACTGGAACTACCACAGACCGCACTCTTAGCATCTATTAAATGACATAATAAGCCAGCTCAGAAAACTCTTTTGATATTTCACACTGATCAGGAGCACATGATCTTCATGCGCTGATGTAAACACAGGTTTCTTCTGTCCACCTCTGGTTCACCTCAAGGGGGCGTCAGTAAGACCACTGTAGGGAAGACAGAGAACATGTTGTCTGTGTGTGTTTTCACACCCAGCTCTCTTGAAGCGTTTCAGGAACCTGGTGAGTTTTCTTTTATCCCTTAGTTTGGTTAGTTTAGGCATATATATGGCCCTGTCTTAAATGTCACACTTCATATGCACTTCATGGCTGCCGCGTGCGCATGTCTGTTATGTCCAGTAGAAAGTAGGGTGTCCAATTTGTCATTTTAGGTCTTTTAGGCCCTCGATGCGCACTTCTGCCGAGCCCGCACTGGTGCTAGTAAACGAGTAGTAGTGTATACTAGTATGCACTTCCAAATTGAGCTACAGGTCAGAGAAATGGGCGTGACGAAAGGTACCCAATGCTACAAGCCGTCCCTGTCAGGGTTCTGTCACTTCTGTCTTGTCCATTTCTTGGTTTTGTGACAGAGCCCTGACACTCCTGTTTTGTCTTGTCTGTGTGCCTGGTTTCATGAGCTTACATGTCATGTTTTGTCTTGTGCTGTGTTGCATGCAGCTTGTGTTTATCACTGGCTGCGTGCTTTCATGTTGTCATAGCTTATAAGTGTTCTCATTAGCTGTGTGTCCATGTCTTGTTTTGTTGGGGCACATAGCTGGTGATTGTGTTTGTTGGATTGTCACATGTTTCCTTGTGCCATGTGCTCTCCTGTAGGTTGTCTAGCCCCTCCCATCTTGTTACCTGATTATTGATTCATTTGCCCCACCTGTCCTCCCTCGTTACCTGCCTTGTTTGCTCTCCCTATTTAGTGTTTGCAGTCGTGTGCTGGTTCGCCGTCATATGTACATCGTATATTTACCCTTGTGTGTGTCAAGTCAAGTCAAGTCAAGTCAAGTCAAGTCTTCCCCCTCAGGGTAGTTTTTGTTGTATGTTTTGTTTTATTTTATTGTCATTAAATACCCCTTGACCTGCACTTGAGTCCTCGCTCCTTTCACCTACCCAAACCCTGACAGTACCATGGAAAAGTGCCATGAGTCTAACCCTACCCTACACCTTCACAGGCAGCTTTCATGAGCGATTGTAAAGAGATTCCAGCATGCGCATTACTCTGACCTGCAGACTGCAGAGTACCACATTTGGGCCCTGTCCCTAAAGCCACACTTCATGTGCACTAGTGGTCTTTCAGTGGCCGCTGTGTACACTTGTCCGTTAAGTGGGTGTCCCATTTGCCATTTTAGGTTTCAGAAGTTTGTTTGTGAGTGCCCCCTTTGTGGCCAATATACTCTCCTTTGCCGTCACAACCGTGTGGATTCGGAGGAAGATCGCGAGGGCTTAGGGTTCTATTTGGGACAGGGCCTTGGTTTAAAAATTTCATCAAAATTCTGTGGGCTTGTCTGCGGTAAATGTGTTGTTTTGGCTTATCCTAACACATTTACACCGATGAAAACTTCATCAAAACTCAACCTGCCTTCATTTATTCATTTAGCTGACGCTTTTATCCAAAGCGATAAACCTTCATACCACAAAGTCCTAAATGACAGCCAAAAATTACAAAGTGACAAAAAAAAATACATTGCTCTGTTAAAGATTTGAAATTGTAGATAGTCAATTCTGGTGATGAGTAGTGAGAATTTAAAGAGCTGATGGTGTAAGATGTATCTGTTTTGTAATAACATGACAACATTAAATTATAAAGAATGTAGTGAAACTCATTACAGATGCAAGGCAAATAATTTCCAAACACTTATTGTTCATAAGGAAAACAGGAGCACAGGAACTAATGTTCCTAATGTATAAATTGGTTCACAGGCTTGAGTTATACAACAGAAAAACTCAGAAAAATGTTCACTGAATCTGTGCATCATATCACCTGAAGACTGTCTTTGTGTTCAAAAAGAAGTAAAGGTTTGTCAGCAATGATACTGGAATACTGCTTCTAGATCCTCTTGCTTTTTATAAGGGGTTTGGTACAAAACAAAAGTTAATCACATGTTTTTATGTATAAACTTTCACAATATATGATGAAAATGTCTCGGTTACATATGGTAACCCTCGTTCTCCCTGAAGGAGGGAACGGAGACGCCACATCGAGACCGACGAATAGGAATCTCGCTAGAGAGGCCAATCTACTTTGGTTACCATATGTAACCGAGACGTTCCTCTTCAGTTGGTCAGTCGACGCCATGTCAAGACTGACGAATAGGAATCCCTACCAAAGGGCCACAGCTGCTGCACCCCATCCAGCGCCCTGTGCAAGCCTCTGCTCCTTCTTGCCTGGAAGGACGATAGGAGGAGGCTTACACAGAGTGTCACTGTTGTTCCATGATAACCCATACAGTGAGATATTGGATAACACTGGGAAAGCATGCCCTTCCTGTTAGGAAGGAGAACGTTATGTGGGAAATACATATGGACTAGCCCGAAGGCTGTACTACATATGAATACTGGGTGACTTAGCCCAAGGGAAAGACACAGGCTTCCATTAGGAGCAGCCGTGGAGAAAATATACACATATGGGATCCCCTTAGGGTCACACATATGGGACCCGGCCTAGACCCGGTTCTCAAGGATTTAGCAGATAAAGGTCTGGCGCCAGGCGTTCCGCCATGTCCGGGCCGAGGAAGTTGGAGGACTCAACAGGTTTTTCACTCTGGAGTAATAAGGGTGCACAGTAAGGTGCAACAAGCCAACAGAGCAGAACCTCTCGGTGCTTCTACCCGTTTAGGGTGAGAACACGGGAAGAGAAAGGCTCTACACGTTAAGTCTGCTGATTGCAAGGGCTCAAAGGGAGCATCCTGAAGTGCTCGAAGCAACAGGGAAAGGTTCCAAGAAGCTATGGAGGGGGGTCGAGGAAGATTTAATCGTCTCGCCCCCCCCCCTAAGGAACCTGACGACCAGGTCGTGCTTTCCTACTGTTTTGCCATCAATGTGGTCGTGAAATGCTGACATAGCTGCAGCATGTACTTTGAGGGTGGAGGGTGACAGCCTTTGCTCCAACCCTTGCTGCAAGAAGGAATGCACAGACTCTATCGAACATCTTCGGGGGTCTTCTCTGCGAGAAGAACACTCGATGAACAGGTTCCACTTCAAGGCGTACACACGTCTCGTGGATGGCGCCTGTGCAGAAGTGATGGTGTTAAGTACCTCTGAGGGTAAATCACCTAGAACCTCAGCGTCCCGTCCAGGGACCACACATGGAGTTTCCAGAGTTCTGGACGCGGGTGCCAAAGCGTGCCCCGTCTCTGAGTCAGAAGATCCTTCCTCAGAGGAATGGGCCAGGAAGGGACGGTCACGAGGAGCATGAGTTCTGGGAACCAAGTCTGGGTGGGCCAATAAGGAGCCACTAGAAGGACCTGCTCCTCGTCCTCCCTGACTTTGCAAGTAGGCTCACTGGGAGAAACGCATATTTGCGGAGGTCCTGGGGCCAGCAGTGTGCCAGAGCATCCATGTATCCAGTGCATCCATTCTCCCGGGAGCACAGCTCATGATAGCTTGTCTGTCACACGGTTGAGCACCCCTGGGACATACATGGTTTGAAGCGACCTCAGATGCTTCTGACTCCAGAGGAGGAGATGGTGGGCAAGTTGCGACATGCGGCGGGAGTGTAGTCCACCTTGTCAGTTGATGTATGCAACGGTCGCAGTGTTGTCCGTGCGGACCAGCACGTCCCTGCTTTGTAGCGGCCTTTGAAGTGCTTGGCTCCAAAGCAAAAAGCTGAAGTGCAATCACACTTATTGCTCATTATATACCCGCGCTGCGAGGCGGAACAGCTGATGATTGCACGCCAATGTGCATTGGCTTGTTTAGTTTCACTCGAAGTAGATTGGCCTCTTTAGTGAAATACCTATTTGTCGGTCTCGACATGGCGTCGACTGACCAACTGAAGAGGAACGTCATTATGTGTAAAAAAAGATTTGAAGCACTCGATTATTAACTAGTCATTAACTTGTTGGAATTCCATATTAATTTGAGCCTATAGTTCATTTAACAAAGGGAACATCATTCTTATTTTGTGGTTAAGATCCCTGTGTTTTTGGATGTAATGCTTCAAATGCTTTCGTTAAACATTGTTTTTAAGTTTAGTTGAATATTACAGTAATTAAGCATATTTCATTTTTGTGGTACTTGCCATCATATCGTTCTCATTTTCCTTTTGGCTTTGCTCTGTTGACCTATGAGAGCTGAACTCTTCACTGTCTAGCACACTTAAAGACAGCTCGGGTAAAGAATCTTGTTGGGACTTTTCTTCAGTTGATGGAGGGCTATCAATGCAAGCTGCAAGAAATATGATGATGAATAAGATGATGATTTACTGTAATATAACAAGCACTAGAGCCTTTTATGTATGTCTGCATAAAGAGAAGAGATGATGGATCATGTGAACTGACGTGTTGGTGAAGCCGCTGCCTCCGTCCACTTGGCATCTGTCTCAGTGTCCAGTCTCAGCTCCAGCACACGGATATGATCTAAGAGCTCCTGTTTGTGAATAAAACACTAGCAGTCAGCAAGCATGACATCAGATCAGATCAGATCAGTCAGACACAGATTCAGAAAGCTTTGACCTGTTTCTCCAGCTGATGCTGTTCTTGCTCCTTCTGCAGGGCTCTCAGACTGGCTCTCAGTTCCTATGATTTACACACATGATAGAGAAAACTTCATTCAGTGTGAGGGATTTAATCTCAAAGCGTCTCTTGTCAAACTCCATCACTTATCGCATTCATGCCTGTATTTGCCTAAGATGCCTGCATAGGAATGTGGTCATCATTGCCTTTTGAATTATAATGTCTTTCATATAAGTTTTACTTATAAGTATAAATTATAAGCAAACTCCTGAAGTAAGTTTTCCTTTTTTGAGAGAAAGAAATCGAGAACTTTGGAGGAAGTTCTTTTAATTTTATATTTTGTGTGTCTGTACTGTTGATTCACTTACAGTACATGTGTTTAATACATGGCTAACTGAGTTTATATATTTAGTGCCTGCCTGACTTGTATGTATTGAGGTCTAAACTTTGATTTAGTGTAGCCTCTACACAGAGTGTTACACACTGCTATGATTGTCTAATGTCATCTCTCTCTCTCTGATGTAAATGTCTACCACAGTGTGACATCAATATGGAGGGATTAAAAAAAATCAATGTGCCAGCTTGGTTTCAACAAAAAAATAATTGTTATAGAATATCATAGTATTTATTTTAAAAGATTTATGATGATTTATCTGTGCACATTTTTTAAATTCATGTGGCTCATAATTTGTAATCAAAATAACTTCCCCTCCCTCTTGGTTCCGAGCAGAACCTGAATTGAAATACAACTTGTTCCTGGATCAACATCTTTGTTGATCCTGGAACAACATTCCAGTCAACCAATCAGATTTAAGGGACAAGTTTACAGATTATGTCAAGTTTAGGGTTACAACCAGGGTTAGGTGCTTCTACATCAGTGTTATTCACAGATCATTTCCCTCTGATTTTAGGGATAAGTTATGGGTAGGGTTAGGTTTAGGGGTAGGAATATTGTTAGGACAAAATTTTTGGACAGGAATGTTGTTCTAGGTTCTAATGTTGTGACCAAGAACTCAATGACATCTCTTCTCTTCTATGATGATGAGGGCAGAGCAACCTGGCACTCACATGAGATCCACCGATAGCAAACAACAACCCTCCAATCAATTCCCCACAGACAAAATCAAGCCCTGTCCTACATTTGTTTTTGTTCCAGAAGCGTTTCACTCAGATTTACTCACAATAGCGAAGAAAAGACGATAGCAAATTCTGTTTCATGCCGAAATTAAAATATGTTTCCACATTCAATATTTCAAGATCAAGTGTTTTATTAAGTTTCTTATCAACCAAGTTAACAAGTGTGTCATGGCATCTATTCATTTGAATAATCAGGGGGGAAAACACTTCTGTAAACATATACATGTGCAATTTATAGTCGTGTTTCAGATCTATTTTGGTCAACTTATTTACAGTTTTTTTTAATAGCAACACTTGCCTCATACTGGTGTTGCTCCAAGACCAGTAACCTAACCCACATATGTGCTGGGTAAACAGAAGGCTCTGAATGAGGTGAAAGTTTAATTATAGGGCCATGCATGTGTCATGGAATATTTACCCGGTTACAATCCTTCTCAATCCCAAGCTCCACTTCCAGTTTCTCTCGCTCCGTTCTCTCCTCCTGGAGCCACTCTTCCTTCTTCTGAAGCTCACGGCTCAGTTTCTGGACACGATCCTTATCCAGCTTTACCAAGGGTACAAAGATTTTGAGTCACACACTTACTAGTAAGTGTTATGGCTGGACCAGTCCGATCTCACGACAATTCGTACAGATTTTACGAGGTGGCTAATTCGTACAAATTCATACAACCTCACTCGTACGAATTTGCACGTATTTTTGCTAAATCGAACATATTTTACAAGTTGCCCAATTCCCATGAATTCGTACGAATGGCCTACACCTGACCCCGCCCCTAAACTTACCCATCAGGTGGGTTTAGGCAAATCGTAGGAATTAGACACCTTTTACTCACTCTTACGAATTGGTTGTGAGATATAAAAGTAGTACTGTAGTAACCTCAGCACTGTGTCTCAGAGCCTCTCTCTCCTGGGCCCAGACAGATTGTCCCTCACGCAGAGCCAGGTTGGCCTGGGACAGTTGTACATTGATCTGTGCTGACTGTAGACGGACCTGGTGCAGCTCTGCATGGCTGTGGCTCTGCATGGATCCCAGTTCACTAAGATCCCTGCGGAGGGCATCAGTGCTGCGCTCACTGGCCTCCAGACGCTCCTGTAGGGTCTGCAGATCTTTGTGTGTCTGCTCATTCTCAATCTGCAGAGGAAATACCCATTCCATACAAATCATGCAGTTTTACAGCATTAGTCCGGGATATAATTTAGCAATGTTTTTAAAAAAATGATACACCATCTAACTTTTTTTGTTCATTTTAACGAAAAGCCAATACATCAATCCTTCTTCCAAAGCGTGTTTTTGTCTTACTCGGATTCAATATGCTATGGTTTTGCGGGAAATTGTGTATATGCATAACTCGTCCGTGCGTGTCTCGTCATATCCGTAAATAAAGTTACTCCGGCTGCTTTGACGCGTGTCTGGTGTGGGATTTTCCGAGGTTAGTTAAGTGTGTGTGTGTGTGTGTGTTTTAGGGGGGGATTTTCAGAGGTTAGTTGTCACAATGAGTGAGAAAGGTTAACATGGACCGGCTAAATCGCCAACCTCCGGGGAATCACCCGTTTTAAACAAACGCTGAACAGGTAAGAGTGTGCTGGAGAAAAGAAAACGAGACAGAGCTCGTATAAAACAAGAATCAACATCGACTTGGCTTTCGGTGATGGCGAGAACTCAGGGATTTGAAATGTTGTAAAAGCAACCCTGAGATAATGGTGTTTTATTACTCTACAGTTGAGTAAGGTGTTTTATTGAACAGATAAACTGTCATATGTATCTCTCCGAGTTTACTGTAAAGCATTATCTATAGTGAAGATCATTTCATTATGTTGTTGTAGTGCTGTGCTGGATGGGTAAAGCTACAGTAAAATCTTCAGCTAGTCAGCTTGAGATCCTTTCTAAACTGGTTATATTTCTTAGGCTTAGTAGTGAATGTTTAATGAGTAGTAGGAGAATCATATTTATCCACACAGTCACGAAGAGCCGAAGCACAACCAAAAAAATGTTCTTCTAAAAAATGCATGAAGTTTTTTTTGTAACCGCTACATTTTTAAAAAAACCCAGAAAATATTACAATGTAGAATGTAAAAAGTTAGAACATTCCGATGTTGAATTTCATACTCTTAATTTACAGTTATTGAACTGAACTGAACTGAACCAACACTGAACTGAACAATTTTCAGTAATATTGTTGATTTGACTGCACTGACATGAGTGGATGAGAAGAAAGCTGAATTGAGCTGAATGATGACACTTCTGTTTTCTGCAGAGCTGCTTCACACCTGAATCCATTTTGTTTCATAATTAGTTTCATAAACCGAACTGAGTCAAAACTGAACTGACTTGAGCTGAATAATGACACCACTGTCTTTTTTAGAGCTGCTTTACAGCAGAATTAAATTCACTAGAATTAGATTCTGTTTGCATCATTTATTCTGTTGTTTTCCTCTTTATTAATGTGAAGCTGCTTTGAAACAATCTGCGTTGTATAAAGCGCTGTATAAATTAAGATGACTTGACCAAATTTATATATAGTATAATTCACCTGCAAATCTTTCTTCTCCTTTTCTTCATCTCGCCTTTGTGTGGTCATCTTTTTAACTCTTTCCTTCATTCTGCAGAGGAAAATGGCATGTTTCTATCGTATTGTGTTTTCTTTTCCTTAACCGCTATTTGACTCAATCAGTTAGTTATGTTATTGAAATGAACAGTCCATAAACAAAGTATAATATAAGTCGTAAATCACCTGTCCAGCTCGGCCTCTATGTCCTGTTTTTGTGGAGTCAGAGTGGCAGCCTCCTGTTGGAGTTCTCTGATCCGCTGATGGTTTTCAGCTCTCTCTGCTAGAAGTCCATTCAGTTCAGCAGACATGTTTTCATGGGTGTTCTGCACATCCTGATGATAAATGGTGGATTTGTTTTTGCTTTTCTGATTACAAATTTGAGGTGGTCCAGAAACATGGCCAATTTTTTTTATTGTGTAACACTTTACAATAAGGCTCCATAGTTAACTACATTAATTGAACATTTCTTCTAAAACATTTATTAATCTGTAAATTCTAAAAATTCTGTCATTAATTACTCACACTCAAGTCGTTCTAAACTCGTTAGACATTTGTAAATATTCGGAACACAAATGAAGATTTTTTTTCTCGAACACACGTCCACACAACAACGTATGCTCTTGCATTAACACAACACGCTTATGTCATACAAGATTAATATTTTGTTAATAAAGTGGTAGATTTTGTGTTTTTTTTTTGTGCAAACAAAGCACTTGCGATACTTTAATGATGTCTTTATTGCCTTTCTGAGGTTTGAAAGTGGTAGTTGCGTAGACTGTCAATGGAGGGACAAAAGGATTTAATCAAAAAGATCAGAGTTCATCAAAAAGATCCTCATTTGTGTTCCGAAGATGATCAAAAGTCTTATGGGTTTGGAACAACATGAGAGTAATTAATGACATAATTTTATTTTTTTCACTAACCCTTTAACTTAAACTTTTACTAATACATTATTAAAATCAAAAATAGTAACTGTTTGTTAAATTATATTTTAATATTATTTAACAAATCGGAGCTAACATGCACTAACAATGAACAGTTGCATTTTTATTAAATAATGTTAACAGAGATTATTAAATACTGTAGAAAATGTACTACTCGTTGTTAGATAAGGTTAGTCAATACTTTAACCAACATTAACCAATGAAACCTAAAACTTTGATTGTACCTTTTGTTTTTGCTCCAGTTCCTCAATTTTTTCAGTGCTTTGCCTCAGGTTGTCTTTTAACTCATCAATCTGACTCCTCATCTTATTTCGTACGCTTTCAAACTCATCTCTGTCCATCATCCATTTCTTCCTCTCTCTCTCCACCTCAACATCTGCAGTCTCAAACCTCTTATGCAACTCATGTAAATCACGCTGACATCCTTCTAAGAGACTCTGTGGAAATATATATATTTTTTAAATAGAAAGAGAGTAAATAAAATATTATGGCAGAAACAGTGGCCTAAAAAGTTACCTAAAAAATCTGAATGTCATTGTTAAATAACAGAATATTTTCCCAAAACTTTGCTTTGTGAATCAACATTTTCTTTAAAATAATGCCTTGATATTTTGTCATATGGTACAATG
The DNA here is from genome assembly GCF_051911475.1 of Siphateles boraxobius. NCBI lineage: Eukaryota > Metazoa > Chordata > Actinopteri > Cypriniformes > Leuciscidae > Siphateles > Siphateles boraxobius. Next base: position 2,545,608 of record NW_027509141.1, on the reverse strand, counting down.
ACAGACATCTTTTACATGTGTCTTCTTAGGTGTCCAGATATGAATTGTGGCGGTTGAAAAACAGTGTTGTAACAGTCAGATCTGTTCTCTGATCTCTAGTGTTGAATGAAGCCTCACCTGTAGGATCAGAGCCTTCGGCACCACCAGCAGCAGGTCGTCTCCATCCTCCTCTTCCTCGCCGTTTTTCTCCTGCTCTACCGTAACAAGTTCGTCCAGAGGTCTTGGAGCACAGAAAGAAAACGGAGAACTGACTGCAGATACCTCACCATGTTCATCCACATACACAAACTGATACGCCTCCCCACCGGGTTTTGGTAGATAAGATGCTGAAAGATGGCAGGAAGAGTGGAATAAAGATCAGAAACCTAAAAAAATTTACACATAAATGGCCTGGTACAGCCTAGTGACTGACACAGCTCAGACACACAATTAATTGTTAAATTTAACAAATAATCCACAATATCCCTCACCCAAAGAGCGAAGGTTTACAACTCAAAGAAATCATAATCCTATAACCTCTATATATAATCACTTGAGATATGTACAATCTCCCTATGTAATCATGCATGTTCTTTTATCTATTAATCTAAACTCTTTGAATGAATGCTTTCCTTAATCAAGATCACATGAATAGCATGTTTAGTATCTATGATTTTCTATTTTAATTTCATGAATGAGCATGTACATTATATGTCAATACATATGCAGCATATCAGTATTATAAGAATCTTTAATAGTTTCTCAATCAACAACCAATCAAATTATCAATTACCAATCACCACACTAGAAGACAAAGGATCGTAAAGTTTCCCTCCAAAGAAACAACTCTTTATTGGCTCTCTCGCCTCTCACTCGTGACATCTTCATGCTTTAAATGGTCTCTGATCACAAGATCAGGCCCCCTTTTTTGCCTTTGCTGATTCTGAGAAATTGAAGATGGGCTAGAAGTCTTCTTAGGAGCCTTAGGTTTGTGCCAGGCTATGGCCTTGTCTTTCCATCCACCAAAGATCATCTGACTCCAACTGGTTCTCTCTCATCAAGACAACTTCAGCAAAGATAAACTGGAGCCTCATCAAATTGCATCAGCACAGTTTTGTTCAAATGGCCGAGACGTGCATTTATCAAATCATCAAGTATCCCCTACTTCTTTCAATGAGGTGTGTGTTAAAACTAAGAAGCCGATGGTTTGCTCAAGGCTGTTGATCTGCTGAAGCATTTCAAACAATGCTATTACTTCTTGCTTTCCTGTTTTCTACCTCGGCTCTCTTTCCATTGCTAAACTGTATGCATGTATGTTAAGTATTTAGTCTATTTACTAAAGACTTGTTTTGTCACACATTAAGTTATTTGTGGTTCATGCTCATATATAAATCATGCAGATTTTGGCTACATGCTCTGAGTAGTACTCCTGAAATTAGCCCTGGAAATGAATATTTCTTAGAATTAAAAAACTATTTACTCTATTAACTATTGATTGTGGTGTTAATTCTGATACATTAAGTTAATTCCTCCAGCTGATCTATAATATTTATAATAGTTATAAATACTCAAATTTCCTTAATTTGCTACAGCCTTTAAGATGTCAGGCACTTGGAATAGTGTTGCAATAGTTATAAAGTATCAGATAACTCGAGTGTTCTTGTTCTACCAAGAACTGAAGTTGTTATTTCACTGGAGTAGGACATGTGACTGCATGCATGTGTATCACAGGCTATAAACAAAATAGATAAAATAGTATAATATATCAAATATAAACATACAGTAAAAGGCCACACTACAGTTGGCGTCTGTTCCGGTTTGGTACCCTTCTGGTGCTAGAGCCCAGGCAAAAGTGTGGTAATCTTTCACTGTCGGCCATCCCACCTGTGAAACAAGGGGAGTTATAACAAAAGAGGTATTTGCTTTGCAGGTCCATCCTTTACACACATTAGCTACATCCAAATTCAGAGGCTGCATCCTTTTAAACAAAAGTATTAGGTTTCAACTTACTCAACAGTCACAGGCTTGACCGTCCCTTGTAACAACACCCGGTTCAAACTTCAAAGGATGCAGTCTTACAGCTATTGTGTTCTGTAGTGAATAAACACTGTGTTTTACCTTAAATAGACCTATCCAGTCATGACTGCTCCAATCGTGTTGACTACTTATAGTGTAGCGACAGTCCACCCTCGTATCTGAGAAATAGTTCTCTGCAACATCTCTGAAGCTCACAGTTCTGCTTTCCTCCATAGTTATAAATCAGCTCAGATGTCTGCACTGACAAAGAAACACAATCAAAAACAAAAACTTTGAAAACTCTTTTGGTTATGTATGTTCAGCATCCAAGACCATAACACTGCTGTTCACATGGATCAGATGTACGATTAATGAACATTTTCAGTTCTTCGAAAATAACTCAAGTGGCTGGAAATATGAGTCAGCACAATCATGTTTGTGTAGTCAGCTATATTTAGTGTCTTTCCATTAAACTACAAACTACAGGAATGCTTGGCACCGCAGACGGCTGTATTAGATGTCCATGTGTTGTGAAACTGCATGAGAGATGGGGTAACAGACTTCTGTGAATGTTTACACAGCAGAAGTAGCTGTCCCATCAGATAGACTAATCATTCTCATTTCATGATCTTCAATCTTTTCATTTAATCGTTGTATATGTAAACACAACCATTGCGGCCCTTCTGTAAAAATCCATTACAGTTATTAAATATAATTGACAGCTGAATGGTTTCACAGTCAGCAAATGTTTTTACTTTCTAAGAGCTTTTCAATAAGTAAAATGCCACGTTTCACATATTAATTAACATATATGCATTTGGTAGACAATTTTTCACAAAGTGAGCATCAAGTTTTTATCACTATGTGTGCTGCCTAAGAACTGAATCCATGACCTTTGTTCAGCTACTGGAACGCCAATCATGAACAGCAGAAAATAAGCATACAAATGAACAACAATAAATACTACGAGGAAGTTTTCATGGTCTAAATCTGCATTTTAAAATGTCATAGGAACACCATGGCTAAAATAAAGGGTAAATGTTTTCTCTTACCTTAAGACAAAGATAGGTTTATTGCATAATCAGATCACCTGAGACCATCCACGTCCCTGTACGAGTGGTTATGATCTTGATGAGACTTAAACTGACTGTGTGAGAGCAACAAACAATAACAAATGCACATGTTGATGAACTGCCCCCTCTGTTGCACTCTGGGAAATGAAGTCCAGAACATCACCAATCAGTCAGTGAGATCACACTACTGTCGCGGGGGGGTGTTCCTATCTGCAAGAAATATTACATTGCATACACTCGTGTGTGTGTGTGTGTGTGTGTGTGTGTGTGTGTGTGTGTGTGTGTGTGTGTGTGTGTGTGTGTGTGTGTGTGTGTGTGTGTGTGTGTGTGTGTGTGTGCGTGCGTGCGTGCGTGCGTGCGTGCGTGCGTGCGTGTGTGAGTGAGTGAGTGAGTGAGTGAGTGAGTGAGTTTTATATTCCCTGCTATGTGGGAAAAAATGTGATTTGACATTTTGTCTGGACTGTATGAGTGGGCTAATGTGGAACAGTGGCAACAAGGACTGTAGAAAAGATTTATAGGACATTTTTCAGATTATGCAGAAGACATAAATCACCCATAAATTGAGTGGTAGAAGAGTGAGAGGAACAGGAGTAGTGGAGGAGAATGAGGAAGCAGTGTGTGAGTGACAGTGTTGTTTATGAATGCCATAAAAAGCACTGAGAAATGAACTGGGGGAAATGTTGTATTAAGAGCAGTAGAAAGAAATGTTCCCTATATGACAAGAATGAAACTGTAGGGAAAGTATAAATAGTGAAGAGTGAAAGATAGAGGGGCTGTGGTGGTGGTGGGTTAGAAGGAGGGTTGAATATACTTAGTATGCAAAGCCAAGCTTCACCATCTGACTAGTGCAGCGATTCTCGTCATATAACTGTCTCTGCGCTTACAACCACATGAAGAATGTTCTGGGTTTAGTAATTCCACGAAATTAATGACAGCTGTATGCTTGGTGGGCCAAGAGAGAATGAGGAATAGTGAGGAAAATGGAATAATGTTTGATTGTCCATATGACCAAATTCCCTGTTTGTTTTTTTAAGAGATTCTTGGGATTCTTGTCAAGAATTTCACCCTCAGTTTATCTTTGTTTTTGTTTTCCTCATGCCACACAAATCCTTATTAAAGACACACTGGAGAGCTGCATTAGAAATTGTAATTATAATTGAAAGAGACACGTGGCCCCAATAATATGTTGTTGTATGAATATATGAATATATTATAGCTTTGTGCATTCTTTTTTTTTTCAATGCTTGAATATGGGTAATTTTCATAAAGAAAGTTACATTTTGAACAAAAATGTTTTTATCGCTTGTTTCTGCTCCTTTTTTGCCCGTGTTTTGATCAGGAGATTCTGTACTCTCTCCAAAGGTGCGTTATAGCACCCCTCCCGTATAACAGTGAAAACATAGATTACCGGAAAATTCCATCAATTGCGGAAAAGCTTCTTATAAATTACGGAAAATTCTGTCAATTGTATAAAAAGAGTTTTTTTGCTGCTTTTTTTTTTTTTTTTTTTTTTTGCTGTGTGTGTATTTTGTTTTTGAGAGGAAAGCACACAGCACTTTTTTTTTCATAAACTCTGTCAGAAAACTGCTTAAATGTACTTCACCTTCTTTTTACCCCTAAGCAAATAACAGAAAAATAACTTTACAGTGAGTAAGAGTCCTTTAGACGAAGATTCACCCCATTATCCCTGACCCACATCACCTAATCACCCAACTAATCAATAAAGACTATGATGATCACCTGCTTCACTCAGGCCCAGAGAGAGTGGGTATGAAGCTCAAAAGCTATTGGTTGCTAAAAGAACAATCTACTATCAGACAACACCAGAAACCAGCAACAGCGAATGCAAAAAATTTAGAGGGCAACATCATCCCCGCAGAAAGGCATATCTGCCACCTGCCCGCTTGTTAACTCACTCGCCTGTCTTATATTAAACTGATGTAGACTGCTTTGGACCATAAAGGCAGGCCGTCGGAATGATAAAAGATGGGGGTCATTTTCAAGTGTATGATCCAGAGCAGTGCATATTGATCTCCTCACAAACATGGACACTGACTCGTTCCTGATGGCCAATGGTCACCCAGTATAACCCTTTGAAATCCTATCAGACCAGAGAACAAATTTCAAAGGTGGGGAAAAAAAAGACTTAAAGTACCCCTGTGGTGAAAATGAAGCTTTTAATGTTTATATGTCTATGTGGTGTTTTTAATAAGCTTTAAAGGCCCACTGAAGTGCCTTGAAACGCGCAGCTTTGTATGATACGCTGACGTAATTTCCACCGAAACAGGAAGCTGAGGCGGGACATATCGAATGGCTCCTCCGCCTTTTCAAATAGCCAATAGTGTTTAGTTTACCTCACAGACTGCGAGTCGTACTTGACAGCACATGGAAACGAATCCGAGCGCTGATCTGTTGGATACAATAGTAACGTTAGAGGTGTGAATAAATTCTAGCCATTTCATTCAAAAAACGGAATAAAACTCGAGCGTTTGAGCAACCGAACACACATCTCCAACCCATATTGCCCCGTGAAGTGACAACGGTAGTGATGTCTGGTTCGTTGTTCAAAATCGTTCTTTTGAACCGGTCCTTTTTTGAGAAACCGGTCGAACCAGTTCACCAAATCAAACTGAATCGTTGAACACAGAGTCAACGCTGATCCAGTTTTCTAAAGTTACTCGCTTTCGGACGTGCCTGACAGTCACTCCGACTCGAAATAAACAATATCCCGGAGTATATATGTTACTCCAGTAACTCTGACAGTTAACTGATGGAATTGATGAGCACTAGCAGCTGACACTGAGCATGCGTTTACTACCGAACGTACAGCCATGGTCGCTTGACCAGGTGGTATTTATAGCAGAGGGGGCGGAGTTTTAGATTCTAGAGAACATTTGATTGGACAGAAAATGTGATGAGAAGCTGAAGTCCGCAGTGACGTCATAAAAACCCTTGATCCATTTTAGCTGAAGTGAGGGACTCTCTACGGTTTTGAATGCTTATATCTCCTAAATGGGAATTTTGTCATTGTTTTAGAACACACCAGCTTATTTATAACATTAAGGCTAACATAGCCTTTTCATCCTATGAGCTAAAAAACTTACATTTTGATTTCATGGGGCCTTTTAGACAAACCATGTGTAAATTCATGTCAACAGTATTTTCTCCTTAAAACTGCAGTGAACCAAAGACAGTCTCAAAAACACGGTTTGGAATCGCTGGTTTTTCTGACATCACAAACTACCTTTTAACCAATCAGATCAACGTGTGATCCTCAACAAGTGGATCTCTGAGCGAGTGAGTGAGTGGAGGCGGGGGTCATTTGCATATTCATAGAACCGTGTATACTAAATGAGGCAAGGGTGTCGAGTTACATTCAAGATTTTTTTTTCAAAGAAAAGCGCTTAAATTTGTCATTTGGCGATCAAAGATGAGTTTTAAGGGATAAAATGATTGATTACAGGGGGACTTTAAGAGAGTCATTTGCTGCACTGCATCCAGAGCATCAAGTTCAACTTGTCACCCAGCAGATTTATGTTTTTTATTTTTAAAATAAATGTATGTTCATCTCAACCAGCACATCACACTTTGGTGGATGTTAGGAGAGTGAAATACACTCTCTAGTCTAAAGGCAAACGGTGCTGATGGAAATAGAGGGGTCCTCAGCTCGAAGCCCATCGACTATATCTCCTTAGATATTGCTGACCTAGATCCTGTCTCACTCCATATCTTGATGATGGGATGGAGAGAGACTTCACTCTCGCAAATAATCAGAATTTCTGAGCCGACACAGCCAACTCTTGGCACTGGCAGACTACTTCTAGAAACATTTCACCAGACACTGCTTACCCAGCCACCAAATTCATCAGAAATGGAGATCAGAGGGAACTGGTGTTCAGGTCAGCAACACTGTCATGGTTGTTCCCTTTGGCCAGTTTGAGCAGTCAACCAAGTCTTTTCTGGGTCAGACAACCAAGTCAGATCAGCAGATATAAGAGTAAAGGACGAGACCTTCATACGAGCAGTGCTCAAGCTTATCTGTATTTCCTTCTAAGTCCCATTTTCCTACCTCTGTAATCTGTAATCTAAAACCAATTTGGACTTCAAAAACTACAGCTGATGCAGGATAGATCACATGACGAGTGATTACGTTCGTACTGAGACGTGTGCTACCGGAGTAAATATGTGAAATGTAGACCTTCTCACTTACGCACACCTCTTTGATTTAACCTTGTGTTTAATCCTTCTATGGAAATAAGCATTTTTTGGTGAGCATGAGCCATAAAGTGGCCCTGCAGCAGATTGGCTGTAAATCTTGCCATAAAATTGCTGTGTGGTCAGTGGTTCCATCAGCCATCAATTGCCTTTTTCACTGCTCTGATTAAGGAGAAATAGACAATAAAAAAGCAGCATTTTCTGTAAATTGCACCCATCCTTCCATTTGGAAAGTACTGCAGTAGTATGGCACTAGAATTTTAATGATGGACAAGTGCAAAAAGAGAGATAGAGAAAGAAAGGGAGTGTATCTCGTTCACACAGATTCGCGAAAACAACTAAAAACTCTGTATTCTGCTGGCAGGCCAGTAGGTGGCGATGCCACTTTGTAAAGAAACACTATACACACCTATAGACTGATCATTTAATAGGCATGTTCATGACTTCATCATTTTCTCAAATTCACTTTTTTGTAGTACACGAAGATCATAACGCTACCATTTTCAAAAACTTGCACTGTGAAACACGTTTTCAAAAGTTTGCGTTTTCGGGCCCCCAAAACTCTGTGTAAACGATCGGCCAAAATGCAATAAATGTTTTCCAATTTTAGTTGAAAACCGTGTCATGTAAACGGCCCCTAATCTTTTAGTCTTCAAACACTCTAAGGGATCGTTTACACGACACCATTCTCAACTAAAAACTGAAAACTTTGTATACCTTTTGGTCGTTAATTTACATGACAACAGCACTTTGGGGGCCTGAAAAGGCAAACTTTTGAAAACGTGTTTCACAGTGCCAGTTTTTGAAAACAATACCATTACCATTTCCATGTTAACTACAATGCAGTTATGCACATGCATATCACATGTTCAGTCAACAGGTGTATAATGTTTCTTTAAAAAATGATATCGCCACCTAGTGGCCTGGAATGAATATTACAGCGTTTTGATCGTTTTTACAACCCAGCATTTTTTAGAGTGTACTGTTATTTTAGCAAATAGTTTTTGATTGTTCTACAAAGTTTAGAATTAGAGATTTTTCCAACCACTATTCACAGTTTCCAACTATTATCCAACCACAAAACCGAATCCATTTTGTCAGAGCAGCAAAACTCAACTACGCATATCTCGATTAACTGAGAATAGTTTTTATAATAAAATGTAAGTGTATTATATTTTATGATAATCATCTGTTCCAGATAATCTGTACACTAAGTTATTAAAGTAGTTTGTCATGATAGACTCTAGTCATACCTATTATTATGGTTGTGGTAGTTCATGAAGCCAGATGTGTAACCAAATGTATGTTAAAAGCATTATATAAAATGTTACATATTTTTTTCTTGTTTTATTCTGTTTGTTAATGTAATTCTGTTCATTCAGAATTAGAATTAAATGTCTCTATTTACATTGAGATTTTGGGGTCTTTGCTGCCACCTACTGCATTCTTGCTTTCACAAGACTCCAAACTCTGTTTTTGCATCTGCATTATGACAAAAAAATGCTAGCTTTTTTTGTTTAATTTTCCTGCTCCCCTAGATGTCAAATTCAAGTTCAACCATTTTAGGGCTTAGCAAATGGCCATAATTATATATTATTATTTTAATTTCAGAAGGTCATAGGAATATAGTGTGACTGATCAGAATATTTACAGATTGTTTAGTCATTATACAGAAGTCATGCATTGTATTGTGTCAGCCAGTCTGCTCATGTAGAAGTAGCATTTCCACTCGTGCAGCACAGCAATAAACCTGAGGGCACACAGATCAACAGACACACTATAATAAATGTCTTTTCATGGTTAAAGCAGTTTCTCAGGCATGTTATAGGCAACTGAGCTTAATACTTATTCTGTATGCATCTTAGAAAAAAACTGTTCTGAGATGTCAAGTTCTTCATTAAATAGGTTGCCACAGATTTAATTCAGAATCGGATGTGCATGCCTTGTTGTCCAGTTTCTTTAAGCCAGCAAAGCTCATGACCACAGAGACATGTTAAGATATGGGGTTATCCATAGTATTTTGAGCCTCTGACACAATATTTCCATCAACCAGAGTAAAATGAAGAGTGGGGGAAGGTGGGTTTTATGAATGAACAGCTATGGTAAAGTGGGGGATGGGTGAGGAAAATGTTATTGTTGTAGTTCTTTTTTGTCTGCAAGGTGGCTCTACTGCGCGCATGGTGGAGATGTTAGATTGTCTCTTATAAAAAGGGGGTGAGAGGTTTCAGAGACAGAAAATGTGGATTGCAGACTTCTGACTCATAACAGCAGTAAATCTTGTTGTCATTGATAACATCAAAATTTGAATGTTCGCCAAGTTGTAAACAATGAGTTCTCTCTTTAAACACACCAAGCTTTTCTCGGTAGACAGAGATTTTCTGTCTTGAGACATTATAAGACTGTTCGTATTTAAACGATGATAAAGTCATTTTTCAAAAACACTGTTTTATTGCCCTACATTTCCAAGAACACTGAGAGGATTGTGTTTTTAGACATTCACATGGAAAACTGCCTTTACATCCTTCAATGCAATTAAATTTACAAAGACCCTGTTTTTTTTCTTTTCAATAAACTGCTTCTCGTGCTAGAATACATACTGCTAAATTTCAACTTCTACTCGAATGGCAAGAGCTCAAGAAACATTCGAAGTAACTTATATTTTTAGGAGATGTGCTTTCTGATTCTTGGCTATATGGATTTGGGTGGGCTGGAAATGTCTTCTCTTCTTCTCACAGACTGTGTCTCTCTATTTCAGTGCAATGTCATAAAAGTCTTTTTTGAACTACTGTGTAAAAAGAGCACCTGCATACGAACACACAGTGAGCTGCTCTCTAATGCCACTGGCGTGTTTATGATGCCATGCAGGGCCGGCGTTAGCCATTTGGGTGCCCTATAAGCACAAATGCTTGGTGGTGCACCCCAACACCCCCCCACCCCCCACCCTCTCACCCAAGGAATAACAACCATTCAGAATTTCTTAGTTAGGTTCTCTTTACTTCCAAAATAACTGCTGCAAACAAATAATTTTACATTAACAATGGCACCAAATATGAAAAGAAATAAATAATATAAAGGTTAAAATTATAAATACCAAAAACCACCACAATTACTAAAAACACAGATTAAGTGCATATTTTAAACTGCAAATAACCATACATAATGCACAATAGAATTTACTCAACAGAGGGACTGTCTACATCTCTATAAAGAGACCATTCTGCTATTCTATAGGGCTGGGAAAAGATTAATCGTGATTAATCGCATCCAAAATAAAAGTTTGTGTCTACATGAATGATATATGTCTGTGTACGTTGTATAACTATTTTATATATATATATATATATATATATATATATATACATAAATACACATTTGCATGTATGTAGGCTATTTAAGAAATATTTGTTATTTATATATAAAATACTTACATTTATATATAATATAAATTATATATAAATATATACAGTATATACATGCAAATATTTCTTAAATATATACGTGCATGTGTGTGTGTATTTATATATACAAAATAATTATACACAGTAGGCCCTACACACACATATATCATGTAGACACAACTTTTATTTTGGATGCGATTAATCTTTTCCCAGCCCTAATAATTTGACAACTCTGTGAATATGAAAATATACAAACCATAGACTGTAAAAAAAGATGGACGACGCCCCTTCGCTCTCTTCCATTGGCGAGAAGTGAAGCCGCCATTGTCCCGATATGGCGCTGACATCTTGGGACCTGAGTCTGCGCAGTTGCGATTTCGGGACCAGACATGCGCAGTAGTGAGCAGGAAGTAAAGCCGCGAAATCAACGTCCCGCTCTGGTCCCGCCCTCACTTCGCTGAATCAATCGTAAGCACGCGCCTCTGCTGCAGAACAAACCATTATGTCGGTGTGAAATAATTAATTATAGAAATTTAGATATTACATTTAAAGCTCCAATCTCCTCAGTCCTCCAAAGATCCCGAAAAAAAGTCTGTTGTTGCTTCAGTGACTATTTTGCTCAGAGAACCTGTCAATCACAGCTGTCAATCATGTACGCCACAGCGCCGTTTTTATAGCATCAAATAACTAACTAAAACAAACTTTTTTTTTTAATTTCCAGGGGGAGAAACCCCCGGACCCCCGTTAAAATATAAAGATTCAACATGCAGGGCTAAAAAAGCCTGCCCCGGATCATTTGCACTACTAGCGACGCCCCCCTGGACATGCATACACGACGCAACGGTGCCCGCGCTACAAAACTAACATTTTTATTTAAAACATTGTCTTACCTGCAAGCGACGCCCGAGTATCATTCCGCTGTCTCTTCTTTTTCCTTTTTTCCGCCCCCGACTCTTGGTGCCTTTTCGAGGCCATGTCTGAGGTCGGTGTCTGCAACATTTGACATTGATTGAGGCATAATCGAACAGACCACTGGGAGGTGGGGAAGGGGGGGCACCAGAGGGAGACTGGCACAGGAGATTCACCTTTTTCTCGACTAATTTGGTCTAGGCCTATATTACTTTTGTATTGCTTTTGTATATTAACATGCTTTAGACATTTTATTTGTTATTTATACTAGTAGCCTATAGTGATAATTTTTCACGACCCAGATTTTTGGTGCAACTTAACAACTTAAAAAAACAGAAACAAGTATAAAGTACAAAAACAAATCAGATTGCCAGCCTGTAATTCCTAAAAGCAACAGAAGAGGTGGGGAGCTGAGATGAATGGAGAACTTTAAAAGAACCGCTTGTTTTTTTTTGGGATATCAGCTGAGAGTCAGATAATTGTGAGCTTTAATAATGTTAAATGCCTGAACTAAAGCTACATTTGGCTACTCACTTTGGTTTACCCACCAAGTGACGGTTGTCTGAAGCCTGAAGAGGATCACAACAATTCATTGGCTGACAGTGCAAGGGCCACAATCCAAGCCACTGGGCAGATATGACGCAAATAAATAAATGCAGCTGGCTTTTTATACAAGCAAAGCCTTGTAGAGGTAAGGAATGAGTGAGGGACTTTGCAAGTGTCACAAAGCGGAGGGCTGCAGAACATAAGGGAGGGGAAAAGACTGATGGTGGTGGTTCCTGTTCTTCTCCTCCTCTGACTGCAGAGGAAGAAAGGTTTAGGCCATTCCTGGGACCCGAGGCATTGGAATGGATCCCTGGAGGAATCCCTGTTACTGGGCAATTGCTCCCTTTCCCTGACTCACCTCACTCTGAGAGATCCTCATGTGCTGAGCGATGTACAAAGCATGAGAGGAGGCTGATATATACCTGACTCACTTATGTTCCTTAACAGTTTTTCTTCATCCCTCCGCCACCCCGACTCCTCACTCACGACTGGTTCCTATCCCAGCCTGGGATACGGGGGATTACGGGAGCCCTCCCTTCGGACAGCACGCCAAACATGCACGCTCTTTTACTCTATCTGAATATTTGTAAGCGTGAAATCGTGAATTGCTATGAGAAGCAAAACCAGCATTATGAGGAGGCTAGGCATACAGGAGGGATAAATTAGAAATATTACAGCAGGCCAGCAGGCCCTCTTTATACCAATTGTATTAATCTCTGTATGGAAAGTCAAATTATGATTTGTGTTGCTGATTCCTTTGTAACCTTATTTGAAGTGTTGTTTTTCCAGATCCATAGGGTAACCCTCTTCCTCTGGGTCTGGTAAATGATTTTGTATTGGTGAGCCAGCCTCACATACACTACAACCATCAAATATGAGAAGTTGGCTGAATTAACATTTTGTCAATAGAGTGGTGCAGGTATGACGTCCCTTTGTAGGCTAATAGGCAGTTAGCGTTACACTGGTTCCCTTGACAAAAATCCAATAGGATTTTCCCATAGGCTTTTGGATTATTGCCAAAAACAAACTCTCTGATCAAAAAAAGTTAATGATACTTGCACGTTTTGTTCATCAAGATTTTCCCAGATGAACACAACTTTTATGCATTTTGAAGCATTTATGTTCCACCAAAAAAAGCTAAAGGTATAGCTATAAACGAACTAAACGGTCCCACGAGTTCAACGTTACAATCACAAAGCTACAGACTCTTTCATTTGTTATCTAAAAATATTTTCACAGAAGGTTTGAGTTAGAAAAGTTCAGAAGAGCACAATTATTATTGAGGGCGGCTTTAAAAGCGGTCTGAGTTTACCTTTTCGTCATGATGATGTTTAATCTCCTCGATAGCCTTTGTAGGCTAGTCACATTTAGCCACTTGTTAGAAACCGCTTTCCTCAAGACACGTAGCCTAACATCTTAAAAAATCACGAGTGGGGTAATACTTTTGTGTTTTAAGTTGTAGAAAAAAACGGGAAGACCGTTGAGCTTGTGTTCACCCCAGAACTTATTTCAGCCATAACCAAAATCCCATTCAATATAAGCCATAGGCAATATGACACAAACTACATTTCTTTAGTTAGCCTACTCAGATGATTCTTAAATGGATTCTTCTAACTGTCATAATAAAAGCAGTGCATTTTGAATGCTGAACAATGGCAGCTTACAAACAATCCTGCAGCTTCATCGCAGTCAAGTCAAGCGTTCTACATAAATTCCTATATATCTCTATCTTATAACTTTATTATAAGAAAATTCTGGCTTCCAATGAAGATGAATTGAATCGCTGCTGGTTGTTAACCCACTCCTTCAGAGGGCCACACAGTGAAACTCTGCCTTAAAAGCAGTTCCTAGGTTTCATCTCCGAAGTCATATTAATATCACGCTACTCTACTCGTCTGAACACCTTCGATAAATATAGAAAATTAAACATGATATGCAACCCTTAGGGCAATGCCCTAGTAAATGCCTGGCAGTTTCAAATAACATATTTAAAGATTTTGTAATGAAGCCTTATGAGCATTTAGTTTTGAGCGCCATTTTTCTTGTTCCAGCTAGTGACACGTTGTTTCACTAGTGAGGACATCTCATAATATTCCCATAGTTTTTAATACCAGGTTAATGAAACATAAACATAACACAGAATCTGTGAAAATAACTACATTTAGATACAGCCTAAATTGATTTGGCCCATTTAAGACGTTTAATCTAGTAACCTTATTCATTTAGCTGATTTACACAACTGGGCGAAACATTATGTGTAGTCTGTGAGATCCATATAAATTTGTAAAGAATTTATATTTCCATTTTTAATTTAATGTGTAGCTCAGTGGAATGTCCTTAAATAACAGATACAGCATGCTTAAAAATCTGTATTTAGATTATCCTAGTGCCTTTTAAAATACATTTTAACCTATTGTGTATTTTGTCCCCATGCAAACCAGTGTTGCTACAAAATAGTATTCTGCTTATCTCTGGCAAGTTATTGGCATTGGATTTTTTATTAATATTATTATTAAATTAATCATTTGAGCCATGGATGCAATTTGCAAATCTTTGTCATTGCAGACCACCCCATCAAAGTTCTGTCCTGAAACATATACGACATGTTATTACGTTAGCCATTTTACGGTGCCTTCCACTGAAGATCCTGAGTTAAAAAGAGCTTTATCCCAGCTTGACGACCATTGTGTGGTCTGGAGTCTGGACAGAGATCCTTTAACTTGAACTTGGACTTCTGCAGACAGGCATCCTTATGGTGGTTTGAGCTAAGGCTGAATGGCTGTTTAAGCTAATTTATGCTATAATTTAAAGAATGGTTAGATCGTGATTCTATAGTTAAACATCCACAACTTTTAGGCTATAATTATGCATAGGGCACATGATCAGTCTATATATTTCCACATGGCTTCCATAACGTAAATTAAAAAGATATAGCCTATATAGATTAAAGAAGTTTGTAAGATACATATTTCTGATGTACAGATTTTAGGATAGACGACAGAAACTCACAAATGATAGTGGAAATAATCAACTAACATCGACTTTTCCTGTTGGCCTCATTGTAGAATTTTAAAGACACTGAGCAAGAATGCCTTTCAGTTGACTAAGAGACTTTAGATATATAAAATATCTGCGTCCTTATTTGTCTGTCTTTTGCATAAAATAATTCTGAACAGGTTTACTGTAAGAACTGGTCGGTGTTAAGATGGTCAAAAATTATTATAAATAGGCCTAGACTATAATAACCTTATAAGGAGGTAAGTAGGCGACCTTAGAATTTTCTTAAGGCATATTTGTACGTTTCCATTTTCTTGTTTACTATACCAAGAAATCACATAAAGTGTATCCATTTTAAGTCTTTTGCGTGATTTATTTATTTATGTATGTATGTATTACTAATATTGGAATATATATTGGAATATATTTGAACGATCTCACGTCTAACTAAAATATTTCAATTTAAGCAAAAAATTGAAAAGATAATTTGCGGTGGAAAAGCCTCATAACAATACGTTTCTGCAGCGAATTGGTATGATTCCCGTATATCTCCCCAATGATGGTTGTGTTCAGAAGTGAAATTAGGGATTCTGGTTCATGCTTAGTTTAATTTAATTGTAGCCTATTATATTTTCGATTTTATTACGATTACGAATACGTTTTCTTATAAGCATCACATACGAAATCGTAATTGCGAAGTTCGACCTTGTCGTGAGATCGGGTTGTCTTCTGTCATTGACTTTATTGTCAATGATATTAAAAGGGTACTTGATCTATTTCTTCATATTTTTTGTTATAGCCTAGCTATTTCTTGTTAAATTCTTGTTAAAAATGGTTAAATTTCCGCAAAATTATTTTAACGTCACGCCGAATGATGAGAAATCTGTATAAAGCAAATCTGTATCTGTATTTAAAATTGTGATACATAATGTATAAATGAACTATATATTTTAGCTTTTTAAGTTAATTTGATAGTTTCTAAATATTTTAAAATTCATTGCATAGGCTAACTTTACATTCGTTGAAGCATTAGGCCTATGAGCAAACAAGAATTCATAAATTGACATTGACCGATTAATAGATGTTGTAATTGATACAATGCTATAACTTTTTATGTAAATTCAATGTAAAATGTAACTCATTCAGAGACCTCTTGAGGGAAGCCACTGTTAAGGTCTAAATATATTTTAAATATTTTATTATAATTTTAAATCGAAGGTCCCTCTGGTAGATTTGGTGATGATTATGTAAAGATAAAGAATAGGAAGGAACCATTGAGGACAATAAGTGTCTATATAAAGTCTAACTGTAATGTGCACGTGAACTCGACAAATGTAAGTGTGAAGTTCGTCGCTTCTGTCTAGACGTATTACGACACTCTTTGTCTGTTTCCACCTTGACCTTGGATTTTCTTGCAGCTGGTGGCATTTGGACGATTCGCCATTATTTAGGCTATTTGCGCTACCACAAACTGTACTCTTAATCGAATTGTATGGGTTAACTAATATTTAAAGTTCCATACACAAAATGTGAAGACCTACGAAATTAATCTTGGTGTTTGTAAACTTTAAATTATGTTAGGCCTACCAATTACCTCCTTTTTTATTTATTTTTTTATTATTATTTCTGGTTAATTATTAGGGGTTAAGGTATTTGCATATTTTTTATTTTGAATATGCAAATATTCAATGAATATTGTGAATGTGCATGCGATTTCCCTGATCTAACCCTTAAATTAACTTGTATCAAAATGGTTTTGTGGTACTGTTCTTTTTACCCAAATATGTTTTGTTAAAGTAACACACATATATTTATTTAACCACCAAAACACTATTGTATTGCGTTTAATTAACTTAACCTGTATAGTTTTCCACTTTACTTAATTATCAATCGTTAAACTAATGTAAAGGGTTTCATTTCGCGATAAACAAAAACTTTATTTGATTGTGTTCAATCTGCTTAAATATGTAAAATTAAAGTTGACTTAATCCGTTTGTGTTGGATTACATGAATGATTTGTGTTGCATTAACTGAAACTGGGCGGTGCTTAGTTCCCAGCATGCTTTGCATATAGCTGAATTAAGACAGAATAAATGTTGAAATGAAGTGTTTTTTAGAAAATGAGGAAAGGGGAAGACTTTATAGTGTGTAATTGTGTTTAATGTTCAATTACATTGCAATTATTAGAAGCATTTAAATTACAGTGGGTTACCATTGTGGAGAAGAGTAGAGCATTTGGTTAGGATGTGGACTGATTCAGAAAGGTTTCTTCTTGTTGCTGAAAGGGCATATAAATCTTAGCATTTAGTATGTTCATAAGTGCTATTATTAGCTAACAGTTAGCTGTAGTCTAGTAATTCATTTGACAAATCATGTAAATCCTACATACATTTATTTTTCAGTGCAGTTTTAAATAAACTAAAGCATTTTCACTAAACTTAACCGGTTTAAGTTACAGGGAAGCAATTCCATTGATTTGTTTGGACTAATTCAGTTGAGTTGTCACAACACAAGGAGCTTACATAGATTCAAAAAATGTCATCAAGATTTATACAAAATAATTTGCTTGTGTATAACCACTGTCCATAATTGAATTAAGTTAGTTTAAAGAGTAATTTTTTGAGTACCAGTATTTTGGAATTAAGTGAAACCAATTTATTTAGATGTTACACTCAAATCGAAATGTATAAACAGAGGTAGGGTTGGTTATGGAGTTCTCTAAACTCAGAGAACTATTCTTACTTCCACGTATATTCTTTGTCATTGTATTATTTTTAACCCCATTGAACAAACCGAAACACTTCATCGAATTCCCAAAGTTCCCCTGCTGCAGACAATCACATTAGCGTGTTTTTGTAACTTTTGTAGAGTGTAACTGATAAGTGTTTATGTAAAACAATATGTAACACTCGTCGGGCTAAGGAATCTTGAGCTATAGAACTTTAAAGTATTATGTGTGTGTTTTTTCCCTCAGCAGCAGAACGTTTAACGAAACTTTTCCAATCCAAATTAGCTAGCTAGGCTACTTGTTTGCCAGACAGTGTTATAAAATAAGAAAAAAGATTCTTCGAACAAATCACATAATTGCAGTATAACATTTGCATTCAGCGTCTGCAAAAACGTTTGGCTTAATTTAATTGATTTATCTTAATTTCATAATTAATTAACCTTTCCAATAAACAATTCTCGAATAGGTATTTGGAATAATTATGAAACATAAACCGTTTTGCTTGATAAATAGGTCTATTTACAAGTCATCCAACAAGTTTCTCATTTTTGATGACTGTTTTGTCTTCAGTGATATTAAGAGAGAAATGCATCTTCCCCTAAGAAATCCGACAGCATATGTCAGTAATCAGGGTTTAACAATGCGCATGCGTGCACGGAGAAAATGAGCTTGGAAGTGAGGTGTCAGACTAGTTTTAAAAAGCAACCCATGATGATTTCGCTGATTCTGCGTGGACGCTGGGCGGACACATTGTTTTACGTGTAATGAAAAAAAAAACCTCGGATGAACAAACAAAAGCATGGAGGGACTGAGCGGGAGCTGTCCTGCCTCTCACTGCAGTGATTTTATCCCGCACCCTGCACTGGGACGACTCTCTGGGAACCACAGGACAGTGTACTCGGATATCCCTGCGCCACAGACCTCATCGAGCTCATCCCTGAGCTGTGGATACCCATTCGGGAGTCCATATTATGGATGTCGACTTCCGTACTCTCACAACGTAAACCTGCAACATAATCCATGTTCCTTCCATCCTGGGGAAAAATACGTGGAACCAAGCGGTGTGCAAATATCTGAAGAGCTTTCCAGTAGATCCAAAGAATTCGCTGTTTACCCAAGCTTTGCCAGCTCGTATAAGTCTGTACCCGGGTATTTGGACGTTCCGGTTATCCCAGGAATCAGCGCGCGCCCCGAGTCCCGGCATGAAACTTTATTCCCGGACAGTTATCAGCACTGGGCACTGTCGAACGGCTGGGATGAGCAACTATATTGTTCTAAGGAACAAACACATTTTAACTACCTATGGAATTCCCAGTTTTCGGGTAAAATTAAATATCAGCAAATATGAAAAAGCCTGGAATTGGTATTCATGTTTGAAATGCTGTGTTATACACTAATTTATAGGCTACTTGCCCTATCGAGTTTAAGAGGAGGAAATTAGGAGTAGAGAAAAAAAAAACTTAGGAAATGTACTTTATCGTCACCCAATCTTAAATATAATGTCTAAATGTTCATGTAGGCCTCCTTGTTTTTTATACACTAGTGATTTTCCGTAGTTCTTAGATCATTTTTAACCGATATGTTGATTGGCAGGTGTCAGTTTAAACTGTAGCTGATGTAAACTTCAGAGTTGAAATATTACCTTTTGATAAATATGCATTTGACTTAAATAATAGCCTAGCTTTGGTAGGCCTATACGATTTTTTTCTTAATATTGCAAGTATTCAGGACTCTAATAATTTCCCGCTCACTCATTATGAAGTTTAATTTTTTTTTTTAAAGAAACCTCATTGATTGATTTTGGTCGTGTTATTGTTAAAGTAAAATAAATTTGTCTGCAAATGTTCAATATTTGGACAAGTTACCATTTAAAATATCTCGTCTGTCTATTCCTTGATAAGTAACCAGTTTACAAACAGATTGTCCGATTGACTAAATCATATTAGTTGTGATCATTTTTGCTTCAGATTAGTGTAATTCTATAATATACTAGGCCTAGAATAAAGTGCAGGGCGAATATGAACCGACGGTACAACTTCAACTGCGGGACTTACTGTGGAGAGTAAAAATTTTGAATTTAAGTTATATTCTGTGTGCTTTAAAATGGAAAAGGGGGTTTAATAGTGTTTAATGTTCAATAATTATGTTGCAATTATTTAAAACCACTGTGTGGAGATATACGTGGAGCTTTTGCTTATGAGAACCAGTATAAAGATGTGCTGATTTAATTAAAGAACATTTAATTGAAAACTAACGACTAACGATTATTCTTTACGGTCTTTCGGGATTCACCGATAGGCTTTCTCTCAGTTATATGCCTACCTACCTATATGTCTATATAGGCCTAAGTGAGTGTTGGAGTCAAATGTAAACATGTCCAAACCATTTGAAAACGTTCATTTAAAACAAACAATTTTCTCATATATACTTAGGGTCACGCCATTAAATCTGTAAACTCTTGGTCAGAATTGTGGTCACAGTTTCATTCACCAATAATTGTACGTGCTATGTTTGAGAGTGATGAGACAGTAACAGAGATTATACTTGACATTGGCAAATGATTTCTAAAATTTTGTTCCCGCCTTAAACTATTTTTTGCAGATGTTATGCCGCACCAGACCGAGATGAACGGGTATCGTCGCGGTCGTAAGAAGAGGGTTCCGTACACTAAGATTCAGTTAAAGGAGCTGGAGAAAGAGTATGAAGCCAGCAAGTTCATCACTAAAGACAAGAGAAGGAGGATCTGCGCCAGTACCGATCTCTCTGAACGCCAGGTGACCATCTGGTTCCAGAACCGCCGGGTTAAGGAGAAGAAGTTCGTGTGTAAACCAACGCCAAGCAAAGTCATGCATGTTATTTGATTATCGTCGAGTTGTTTGCGCCCACAATTTCATCGTTCAAGCAGAAAAAAACGTAATGATCTGCCATCTGAACACACTCTTGTCTAATGAAACATGGCCTATTTACAGTTTCAGTACCCTTACAATGCCGTAATGGATACATTTCCAGAGAGGAGTCACAAGATTAATCTTATTTTAAAGAATGAGTTACGTTTACGTATTCTGGAATGCTTAACGGGTCTGAATCTGATGATTGTTCATTTTTACTAATGATTTACCCTTAATACACGTGTCAATCAGCCCATCAGATTCGTTGGTTTGGCGTTTGGTATTAGCCTAAACAAGACTGCTGCAGTTAAATTGCTCACTGCTATTTATAACTGAGTAGCCGTCTATAGTGAGACAGATTTTAAATCATGCCTACTGGTATTTCTTGCCTCGTTTGTGTCCTATATTTGTTTTATAACAGAAGGTTGTGACTTTCAAAAGCAACTGGAATGTATGTGTATGTGTTTATGTGTAGCCGCAAATTGAATCAAAAGTCCATCAAAACCTATGATGTCATCCATCCCTGAATTGTTTATTGTCAGCTTTGCAGTGTTTTCTTCCAAGCATTTTTGCTCCATTTTATAGCATGCATACATGCAAAGTTCTTGTGTTTTATAGAAACGTATTGAATTGATGTAAAGGCGTGTTTAAATAAATGCTTTGTTGATAGAGATGTACTGAACGGCAAAAAAAAAGTACTTTTCTCCTTTCAACGCTTTTATTCCGCAATATTGTCATGCATTTTCATTGTATATGCCTAGCCTACGTGAAGTCCTATTAAGAATGGAGATCAAATCGGAACTTTATTAATGGTCCGCGGAACACACAAAAACACATACTGTATCTGCATGTAAGTGAAAATAATGTGCAGAAAATAAGTTGACAGCAGGAATTATTTATATGGGTCAAATTAGCACACGTCAATTTTCCAGATGTTTGTCATCTTAATCTGTACTATGATTGACTGAAATGTAACACACTTTAGGAAATGGCAGGACATGGATGCATTTGACTGTCTGTAACGAAAGCCTATGGAGAAACATATTTATTATCCACTTATTGCTGAAATGTGAACATCAAACATACGTTCCGCTGTATGTAAAATATTTTACTCTATTGTCCGTTTAAATGATGTCAACTTGTCTATGTTTCTATACAGGTTTCATATCCATATTCGCTCTCCATTGCAGTATTTTTCAGTGTTTGATATGCGCGCTCGCACGCGCGTGTGTGTGTATGTGTGTGTGTGTGTGTGTGTGTGTGTGTGGCCTGGTAAACCCTACATTATGGGGACAAAATAGGGTTTACCGGTGAACCAAAATAGGGTTTACCAAAATACCGGTGGGGACCTCAACCTGAATGCACACAGACTCATGGGGACTTGTGGGGACCTAAATAGAGGTCCCCATGGGTAAACAAGCTTATAAATCATACAGAATGAGTTTTTTTTTTTTTTAATTTAAAAATGCACACAGTTGTGTGGCAGGTTTAGGGGTAGGGTTAGTGTAAGGGGAGAGAATATACAGTTTAAAACCATTAAGCCTATGTAGAGTCCCCACAAAGATAGTGAACCAGACACTGTGTGTGTGTGTGTGTGTGTGTGCGTGCGTGCGTGCGTGCGTGCGTGCGTGCGTGTGTGCGTGTGTGTGTGTGTGTGTGTGTGTGTGTGTGTGTGTGTGTGTGTGTGTGTGTGTGTGTGTGTGTGTGTGTGTGTGTGTGTGTGTGTGTGTGTGTGTGTGTGTGTGTGCGCAGTGGCGTGCACAGACCTCCTCAGGGGCAGGGGCGGGGGGCCCAAAAAGGGCAAAACATGTCCTTTTTTTATTTATTTTTATCCTTTCTTTCCTAAGCATTTTATGAAAAGATGTTGATACATTTAGAATGCATAACACATCAAACGAAAATAGGGAAATTATTTTAATATTACTAAATATTATTTACTTTACCAAACAAAACAGTGATAATCAAGAAGGAAATTATGAGGAATTCATGTTTTGTTTTTGTTGATGTTGTAAATTCTATGTATGTGCATTTTATAGTGCAAGCTAACATGAAATCAGTAACCCTTTACAATAAGATTTCATTAATTAAATTTGTTAACATGAACTAATAATGAACCGCACTACATCATTTATTAGTTAATATTAATTCCAGCATTTATTAAAACATTATTAAAATCAAAAGTTGTGTTAACATTAGTTAATGCACTGACTGTGGAATAACATGAACAAACAATTAACAGGTGTATTATTATTAACTAAGATTAACAAATAAGATTAACAAATGTGTTTCTCATGGTTAGTTCATGTTAGTTAATACATGAATAATAAACAAATTAACCTTATTGTAAAGTGCTACTATGAAATCAAAGATAAATTCCTTACAATTTAGAGTTGGACATGAACTTAAGATTTCATTTCACTAGATGTATTTCCCCACGCTAATAACACTTGCCTTGGATAAAAACGAATGACATTGTCAGACTGCGGCTAAAATCGGCTTACACTTTTATTTTAGTTCCGCAACTTTTACAGTAGCATGGTAGGGGTGTGTGTAACTTTTACCCCTTACCCATGGTAGGGGTAAATGTAACTTTCCATATTAGTTTAACATGACCTACTGCTTCTGTAGTTTGAAGACTCGCGGCTGCTGCGCATGCGCTGCACAGGAAACTCCGCCTACTTCATCTCAGCCAGACGCTACCGTCAAAAAAAAAAAGTTTTATATAATATTGTTTTGTATTATTATTGCAAGTGTCAATAGTGTATAAGTGTATTATTATATATATTATACTATTTATAATAATAATTATTATTATCATTTACAATTAGGAGAGGGGCACAATACATTTTGAGACAAAAGGGGCACCCACGTCCACGCCACTCTCTCTCTGTGTGTGTGTGTGTGTGTGTGTGTGTGTGTGTGTGTGTGTGTGTGTGTGTGTGTGTGTGTGTGTGTGTGTGTGTGTGTGTGTGTGTGTGTGTGTGTGTGTGTGTGTGTGTGTGTGTGTGTGTGTGTGTGTGTGTGTGTGTGTGTGTGTGTTAAATTAATCGCCTTACATCTCACTCTGGGGTTGAACTGTATATATTTAAAATGAAATAAATAATTAAATATATATATATATATATGTGTGTGTGTGTGTGTGTGCACATACTAACAAGAAACTGCTTCTACCCCCCACACATGCAGAATTTTCATTGGGACTATGGTAAAAGTTAAATTAAAAAAGTTAAATTGTTGAATAATTTTTAACGACAGAAAATGTTTGTAACCATACTGCCTAACGAAGCTTTGGAGAAACTCTATTAGATTATATCTGTAACTCACTGATTTTTTGAGCTAGACTGCTTTTATTAAAAGTATCCACATTTCTTTAAAGGCAAATCTCTGCAAGAATATCGAATATCACAGCCCATATGATTTGATGTCAAATGCTTTGTTACAGTCACTACAGGGACAGGATGTAACACATTCTGGGGAAAGTTATGTAACAATTAAACAAAAGGAGCAAAAACAGAGGCCACATTATACAATATGCTTCAAAAATAGGTTGACCAAAATATTGGTTAATAATTGATAGTTTTTATCCCACTTTTTTAACAAACAATACTCGCATATACACAGCTAGTCTATATTTCTCCAATGTTTCTGCTATATGATCTCATCATATACCACTTTAAACAGGCTAGCATGAATATGGACTGTGTGCTGGTTCAACAAGTAGACCATTGTAGTCTATACTGATGTCTAGCATTAAGATGTCATCGACATGGTTAAGTTAAAACTACAAGCTATTTTTCTTGTGCCTCGAGCTGCAAAATGACAAAACAGTTTGATCATATTAAAGCATTTCCATGAATGTTCAGTTTTAACATAATGTGCCTATACCAAGACTACAAGATCTTCATGGTAGTATGACAGTTGTTCATAATACAATTATTCATCAACTCCAAAATGTGACTTCTGAATGTTTGTTTGTTTGTTTGTTTGTTTGTTTGTTTGTTTGTTTGTTTGTTTGTTTGTTTGTTTGTTGAATGACAATACGGGATTCTCTTCTGGATAATTGTCTCAGTGACTGTTTTTAAGACATGTTAGTAAAACACTGTTTTACTGCTATTATTTAATATCCTTAATTATCCGTAATTGTAGTGTTGCAATTAATATAGGCCAATGAGCTATTTTGAGTGAGCATTTGCAAAGCACAACTTAAAAAGAAAGAGCTATAATATGGTCTATCACTGCCTCTAGTGGAGAAACAGTGTAAGTGTGCAGAAGAAGAGCGGGGCGGGAAGGGTGATATAAAGGCTATAAGCCTACAATGAATACACCATCAGTAAAAGGCGCTTGTTACTCAGAATTTTAATTGACCAAATCACTCAGAACACAAACATGCATACTAATTTTAAATTATTGCTTATTTGGCCTTTTGCATTTGCAATTAAATTACCTAAACTTTCCTGTCATTGCCAATTCTCCACAGCATCATTATTGTATGTCGGCCTATGCCCTTCTCTCACACACAGACACAGACACTCAGATACACAGACACACAAACACACACACACACACACAAACACAAACACAAAGTTTCATCATATGACATGGATGGATGAATGGATGGATGGATGATAATTCACAAGACCCAAAACACAAACAGGTGGTGGTGGTGCATATTTAAAATATCGATATCTTGTCGATATTAATTTGGATTAAATATTTTAGAAAAGTAAATAATCTGTTGCATTTATATCTTTTTTGAGTCATATTAACTTTACATTTAGCTGTATATCCTTGTAAAAATTGTGGTTTAGATAATCAGGTTAGATTTGCCGCAGTTTCCAGAAAGGATGATTGTTGCTACATGTTTTTAAAATCAGGGTGAGTCTGGTGTTAGAGAAGGTCATGGAAGGAATGCGACCTTAGTGTGATTCAAGTCCACAGAATCCGAGGCTGTTGTTTAAATGTGTCGCACACATGTACTAGACAGTGACCTTGAACCGGCACAAACCAGTGGGAAGCTTCGGGACAACAGAGGAACCCATGCGGCAGCCCATTAGCTACTGGTTAAGATATGAGAAAAACTGAAAGAAAAACTATTTTGAAAGTTAATCATTTTTGTAGGTATACTCACGTCCATTTAATTAGTTGCAAGACTTAAACTTTCTTATCAGAGGTCTTGGAATAAAAAACTCGATTCATGGACTACTTTTCATGTTGTTGTTGTTGTTGTTGTTGTTTTTTTTGCTTAGCCGACATGCATGTGTTGGTTGCACAAAAATGATAATAAATTGTTATTTTTTTAAATTCATTTGCGATCTAAGAGATGAGCGAAAGGTTTGGTTTGAAACGACATGATCACAGAATTGGCGAACTAACCAATTCGATTTAATTTTAGGCGTAAATGTTGTCATATTTTGGAATTTAAAATGTTTACGTTTCAGCAAGAGAAATACTATAGGCTACTACACATTGAGGAGGAAGAGCGTGTGGAGCGTGTGCCATCCTGCTACTTTACTGGTTTACTCTTCCAATTCTTC
Source organism: Siphateles boraxobius (assembly GCF_051911475.1). Taxonomy (NCBI): domain Eukaryota; kingdom Metazoa; phylum Chordata; class Actinopteri; order Cypriniformes; family Leuciscidae; genus Siphateles; species Siphateles boraxobius. Next base: position 2,519,325 of record NW_027509141.1, on the reverse strand, counting down.
ATCAAACTAGATACTTTGTCACAAATAACCCTGAATGTGCAGCTAGCTAATGCAATGCATATATTGTGTAAATGTTTATTTGTTTATGACGAATACATACTAAAGGGATGAATTATGTTGATGTGACTTTGCTGTATGTAATTTGCTAATTCAATTGCTCTCAATTTAATGTGCTTCACACTTAAGATGGACTTTAATGGTGATGATGGCACGATGACATAATGGACGCTCTCTGCCTTTTATAAAATGATTGACTAAACTTGAGTTCAAACCACTGAATGCAAACCTGTATCTGATTTTAAAGTAATGTAATTTGAGAGAGAAGTCTTGAATGTAGTTTTGTTTTTGTTTTTTACAAAGGCCTATTTGTGAGGGGTTGTAATCCAAATATAGCCTGATATTATAGAGTTTGGTGTAATACAAGTACTTTTCCCTTGAAAACGTAAAGTAAGGGATTACTTTTAATCTGACTTTTTTTTTGTCTGAAATTTTATTAAATTCTATATAAAACAATAGTGAATTTGACATAAAAATGTAACGTGAAATGATCAAATTTATGTTTTCATGTAACCTCTCTCAAATACTTTGGTCAGTTCAATAATAATTTATGTAATTTTCTATTATTTATTTGAAAGAATTAAAAGAGCAGTGTTCAACTGGTCGAGGTTGGTAACGGATTCAGAGAGTTCAATACTTTTTAGAGAGAGACATACAGGAATCTAATTACACTGCTGAATATGTAATTAGTATCTATAAATTAGTTTTTAGAGTAACTTACCCCAAATTGTTAATACCATACTGTAAATATGAGGAGAGCATGTCTTTGAGCCTGGATTTGCTTTGTGTGTTTTAAGCTAGATGCTTTAAAATGTTAAAATTTCCAAATAAAGCCGCGCAACATAACTTAATTTAACATTTCAAATAATCCTGATTCTCGTCATTGAATGATGAGATGAGATTGTTTTGCTGACAAAATAATAAACAATAAAACGTAGGCTATATCCAAATCTGTTTACAGCTTTAATCACGTAATATAAGCCTATCGTAGGCTACTGAGTGAAAAAAAATATATTTTGGAAGTGGCATTAAGTGGCATAGTGGCATTATGAAAAGGCATTACAGTAGGCTATAATTAAAAAATATTAAGCCAAGTTAATACTTTGTCGGACACTAAACACAGTGGGTGGCTCCTTCTGCAACTCACTCGCAACCAATGTCATGTGACCACTATACAGCCAATAGGGCTCAGCCTGGTTTCCCCAGACGTCAATGTCAGATTTGCTATAAACTATAAACTCTTAGTCGGGCCCGCCAAAATGGGCGAGCACAATCTCCCTAACCTAGGGTTAGATGGACAATTGATTAACATTCGTGCAAGAGATGCATGTTATCTTTCCAATGTCCGTGCGTCGGACGAACCGCTAGGGATACAAACCTCAAGAAGACACAATGTCTGCTCTTTGTCTTGGAACCAATCGAAACCATGTACTGGATACCCACAATCTTATGTTTCCCTAAACTCCACATACACTCAATCGTGCGACATTCCTCGGCAGGAAGAACACAGATGTTGTTATAGTGAGAGTGCGTGCGCCACCGGCGGTGCTGGTGACAATAACAATACCAGTCTTAAACTGGACAACTCATCAGTGTCAGGACTGAAGAATCTGAACGGAATGGACAACAGAGGAAGTTACTCCAAATATGACTACTTAACAACTGCCGAACATTTAACCATAAATCCTCCATCGTGTAGGTCCCTTGAATCCGATTCTGGTTCTTCACTTGTAATGGAGGGGTCCAAGACCCCACGGGGCATCTCGAGTCCACTGACATCCCCTGACATACACACAGCCATAGACGGAGGTGAGTCTTTATAAAATGTTGTGTTTAGATGAGAATATGACCCAGCAAGCAATAGCCATCATTTCACCGTCTCGGTTAACTATAGACCCGACGTCTGAATACGAGTAACAAACTTCTGGCCAAAATAACCTTGAATGTGGTTAACATGTCGTTTTTGACAAAATAACTTGCTAGATGGAATGATATTCCATCATGTAAGCAAAGTCAACAGTGATTACAAGGTGTTTAATTTCTTTGAATTTGACATGTTATCTAATTGATGACTAGTTTATTCTTGGGCTACAGTTAAACGTCTATTGCATTTTCACTGTCACTGATATGCCTTGTTTTAGCCTAGACGTCAGGGCTGTTTGGACGGCTATTAGACGTCTTTTAAACGCAAAATTGCTTGCTTTGGAGGATCTTGAAGAGAAACCATGCATGTTCTCTAAAAGGAGTTGGACATTGTGCGCTTCCAAATAAGTGAATTTCGTAGCCTGTGCGTTTGTCTTGCAAACATAAACAAATATCATTGCAGGATTTTCTTTTTCTTTTCTAGGTACGCTGTGTTTTCCAATTCACACCCGAAAGAAGCGTAAACCCTATTCAAAGCTTCAGCTGAATGAATTAGAGGGTGAGTTTATCCTCAATGAGTTCATCACTCGACAGCGGAGGAGAGAACTGTCTGGCAAGCTCAATCTCACTGACCAACAGGTCAAAATCTGGTTCCAGAACCGTCGCATGAAGAAGAAAAGGCTCTTGATGCGTGAACAGGCACTGTCTTACTTTTAGAGCGAGGCGGATGCTGACTGAGATCTGAGATGATTCACAAAACATCGGAATGATTGCTGATCGTTTTGTTATGAATGGAGTAGCCTATCAGTTCGCGGTTTCCAAATAGTAGCTAATTCTCATTGAAGTGTGACTGAACTTTAACTGTGCACACAGAAAACGAAATAGTTGATGCGTAAAATAGAAAAGAACAACCCGATCTCACGAATAAATGTATACAATTTACAACTGCAATAAGCATGAACCTGCTCCCCTAGCCCCACTCCTAAACCAAGCAGTCTTGTGCAAAAATGCTTGTCAAATCTGTTACCTGCAGATTGCCAGGGTATAGGGACAAAGAGGCTTAGCTTTTATTACAGCCTCCTGACGGCATTGAGGCTTCTAAGTTTGTAGTTCAAGATAAAATTATGAATTTTTTTGGGCTCTTAGTTGTTGTCCAGACCAAAGTGCAGCATGGACGGTGCCGGGCTTTAGCAAGTATAGCCTATTGTTGTGGTGTTTGCATGTGATAATGTTTACAACGCTCGAACATTCACTCACTGCCGTCTTTCTCAGTGCGGTCAGTTGTGGTTTCCTCTAAGCTGTGTAGATGAAATATTTGTTAAAAAGGAGTACATGATAGCAGTGTGCTATGGACGCACTCCCCACCCTAATCCTACCCAAGTGTTTTTTAGTGCGTAGCATACACACGCTAAGACCATTTTGGGCGTATAATTGGCACGAGAAATAACATTCGTGGTATAGATACGCACTTTCATGAGAGTGTGTTGAATACTATACTGTTGTGGGTGATTGCATTTTATAATCAGTGCAATGTCTTCCTGATGTTTGGGTGGCAAATGTCTGCTAGGCCTACATCAATAAGCATTAAATGATTGTAACAGTGTGGGACTAAGCGTTCAATTAACTTCCAATAAAATGTGATTACCTAACTGTTATCTGTTCTCTGTTATTGTCTATGACCTAACGTTTCTTAACTGTATCTGACATAACTGTATATCTAGCTATAGTTTTAGCAGTCTAAATGATAGCCTATTGAAAAGTAATCATTGTTCTTGCTTTATGAGGCATTGGTTTCGTGAAATAGCCTAAATTTGCTAGTCAGAATTATTAACATTTTGAAGGTTGTTTTATAAACGCTCAAATTTAAAATCTCTCACCAAAATATAGTTTTTTTAGGCTGCACTACTAATGTCCCAATCTCATTTTATGAGGTTGTGTAAAAAATAATTCTTTGATAGCCTAATGCTTCTGCGTTGCCAAGCCGCATGATGATAGCACTCATTTGTCATTCCACGATAAATGTCCTTGTTATAAAGGTTTCGACTTTGAGACACTCGGGCTCTTTACAGCCTTTGACTGTGGCGTGGACTCGACCTTGAATGTGGCAGTGGAGGAGTGAGGGAAGAAGATGGAGTAAACATTCAGATGTCTTCCTAAACATTTTCATTTAGCTTCCTGATCCAAAAATAAAAAATACTGGCATACAAGAATGTTTTTAACTGTATTAAATGTAGAAATCAGGAAACCTCACTGTCACAGATCTTTTGCGATAGCAACAAAGGACAAAAAAATAAAAGCATGACAATTTAATCAAATAACCTGCACATTTATTTATATTTAGGTAAAAAAAATGTGATATATCATCTAACCAACTTAAAAAAAACACCAACCAAACTAAACTCAAGGGTAGAAAAACCTTAGGATATAGAGGTTTCCACCTTTTACAGTGTATGTGAACCTTGATAGTACAGATTAAATGCATTTTAAAAAATCATTTAACACTGAAAAACAAGACTAATTTTACATTTGTTATACCATTTCGGCAGAAATAGTTTAATCTAGTATATTACAGGCATTCATTGTTCATTGTCATGAACTATTTGCTGATTAAAGTACTTCGATTTTATGTAAAAAAGAAAATAGGCTACGTTAATCAGATAAACACATTATAATCACATATTTATTCTAAGCATGTAGCATTTCTTGACTTGTTTCTGAACATCATAAACAGTGCCTTACTGAAATAGTAATATTACTAATAGTAAATACTGTTATTGTTGTTTTAAGTCGAAACTAAGTCGAAAGAAATTTGAATGAGATATAATCTTTTGTTTCTAGTCTCCTCTCATTATCACTCGCTTTTGTGTCCTGAAACTAAAAGCACGAGGGAATCAAAGAATTCCTGCGGTTTATTACGAATAATCCGCATTGCGTCGCTGTTATTAAAGGTCTTTCGGTCCGTATTAAACGGTTTAACTGAACATAAACAGGTCTATGATTTTTAGGAGGATTGAGCGTCAGGCTACGATGTTGACCAGGATATACAGAGATGTTTTAACATTTATTTTGATGTATATACTTCTGTTGTAACCTAATTTGTAATGTTGATGTAAAGCACATTTTAGTTACCTGAGAAAATATTAATTTGTTATTTTCTCATTTACTGATCAATAACATGTTTATATTTGATAATCTTGAAGATTTTAAATTAAGGTTAATAAATAATAAAACGGTTTTAGAAAAGCATGCCCTTGTCCGTATCTAAAATGAATAACATTCAACTAAATCATCACCACTGAAACCCTAAAGAACGATCTGTTGAGGTTTTCGATTTGTTTTGTCAGTGTAGAGAAGGAAGACGGCATAAAAAAATCACCTTAATTTAGTGTGACAGGAAAATGGCTTTGGATATATTGGAAGGAAGAAACTATTTTTCAGTAAGAACAGGGCATAAATATACTATGAAGTGTTTCTAAATGCAACTTCAAACACCAGCACACTTTCTCTGAATTTAAAACGGTAGGAAGTAGTTGAGGAAATTAAACATCATAAAGGAGAAACTACGGGGAGCAGGACTTACTGCAACCGAATCCTGTGGGAAGTAAATGAACGTGCCGTGCTGCGTTCTTTGAACTCCATTTTAAACAGAATGGAATAAAACGCACGTTTAATTTCCCGCCTAAAGAATTATTGTTATTTAATTCAAAAGTTCTCCAATTACACCCATTTCAAACATACGTTCCTCACATCTCTGTTTCTGAAATGTATTGCTCATAGTTATGATCTTAACTTTTGTAGTTTTACATTTCCGCTAAAGCGTTTACAATCAGTAGGCCTATCATAAATTAAATTAAATAAAGTTCATATTCTAATAGACTATTGGAATTATTCCTACATTTTATTAGCTTGCCATGTTTAAAATATTTCTAAATTCTCAACTAAATTATATTGTGATCACATCGGATCCTTGTTGTATTTCCCCTGGAGGTACAAAAACAATTGGCTACACATTTTAAACGGCAGGGTTCAGAATAGTTGAATCACGTGTCTTTAACACCATCAGCTTAACATAACAATGAATAGCCTAACCAACACCATTCTGAAGTTCTAACTCTGTAAATCCTGTCTAAATTAATAAAAATGTAATACACTTTATTAGAAGCTTATTATAATTTGATTTAATTTGATTTGAAACCAGATTTATCCAGAAAGGGAGAATTTATTTTATAGTAAAATTGTCATAACCATTGATACGATACACCATATATTGCATGACATTTGTGTGTGTGTGTGTGTGTGTGTGTGTGTGTGTGTGTGTGTGTGTGTGTGTGTGTGTGTGTGTGTGTGTGTGTGTGTGTGTGTGTGTGTGTGTGTGTGTGTGTGTGTGTGTGTGTGTGTGTGTGTGTGTGGCCTGGTAAACCCTACCTTATGGGGACAAAATGTGACAATAAGGATGACAATATCTGAAATCCTTGTTCGTGTGGGGACATTTTTGGTCCCCATGAGGAAAACAGCTTATAAATCATACTAAGTGATGTTTTTTGAAAATGTAAAAATGCAGAAAGTTTTCTGTGATGGGTAGGTTTAGGGGTAGGGTTAGTGTAAGGGAATAGAATATACAGTTTGTACAGTATATAAATCATTATGTCTATGGAAAGTCCCCATAAAACATGGAAACACTACATTTTCGGCATTTGTTTCGTCAAATTATGTTTCATTGGTCCAGCTCTTATAAGTTGTTGCCGATTGCTGCTGCTCACTTACTCTTGACCTTTTTATTTTTGTTATACACACGGCCCTAGTTAATACTTGAAACTGTTCACAGTTCAAGCAAGCCAAATGAAAAGTTTGGCTAACATCCAATTAAAATGATGTGAGTCTAGAGGGACAATAACATAATTTCACACGCCTGCCATGTGTAGCTTGTTTTATGATAACATATTATGACAGAGTTGCCTCAATGAAACAGACAGCTTGCAAAGTTAGCTTTCTAATACGGTTGTTTGTTCAATAGAAAATGGCACACAGACTCGACCAATTCGTACGAGTGAGTGGTGTCTAAACCCAGTGATGTGTAGGTTTAGGGGCGGGGTCAGGTGTTATTCGTACGAATTCATGCGAATTGGGAAACTCGTAAAATGTGTAAAAAAAAATCGTAGGCCTACTAATTCGTACGAGTGAGGTTGTATGAATTCGTTGGAATTAGCCACCTCGTAAAATACGTACGAATTGCCGTGAGCTCGGGTTGGGCTTTTACACCGGCCTTCTCATGCATATTTCCTGGCCCTGCACAGCACTGCACATTGTGAATGCCTCTCTTATCATGAAGCTCAAATGAACTGATTATCTGGATTCGGTGTGTTAGATAATGGCGACAGTGCAGTGGATTGAAAACCTTAACCAACCCAAATACCAATCCGACACAAACAAGAAACTCAAACTAATTAATAGTCCATTACGTTGTTTTTCAGAGACAACAAGACACACATAACGGCCTCATAGAATTATATTTTTGAAATTGTATTATCATAGCCTACATGCATCATTTTATTCAACTTCATGATGTATGATAATAAAATTTGCTATATGGGCTATATATCTTCTTCTTCTTCGTATTATGTCATAATTATGGAGATTTAGGCTAACTCTTGTTATGACTGAGGGCAGAGGAAGCCGTCATTCTGCACTCAAGGCACATTCATTACAATATTTGAAACTAATACTGCCATAGCACCATGATATCGTCGACTTTGAAACAGTAATTTCAGCCGCCTTTACATTGAGTGAACCACTCCAACGTGTGAAACGTTTCTTAATTGATATATGAGAATATCAACTTTCGATCACGTGTTTTAGGGCGAGTTAGTGGTGGGATATAGCGCACCATCTCGCCTTCCCAATTTTTTTCTTCTGTTCGGGTCCAAAGCATTCATTTTGATCTACCGGAGAACTGAAAGGAATCATGTTTAACTCTTTCAATCTAGGCAATTTCTACTCCCAGTCTTGTAAACAAAGGACTTCCGAGTTTGGAGAGCGGGTGGACTGCGCCACAAAACTCTTCCTCCCCAGAACCTTTTACGCCCCAGAATATTCTACCGTTTCCTCGCTTTTACCACAAGCCCAGTCACGGCAAATCACATATTCGTATTCCACTAACTTCACGCAAGTTCCGCCAGTCAGGGATTTATCATATGAGTTGAATCAGTCGGGTAAGTGGCACCACGGGGGGAACTATTCCTCTTATGCGGGGGAGGACAGAGGTTGCCTTCCGCCGTTAGCCACCATGACGGAAAAGTGGATGAAGAACGAAAATGTCTACAGTCACCACCACTATCACCCGGGTATTAACCATTCCAGCACTGGCTTTTACTCCAGCACTGGAAAGACCAACGTTTTTTCGCAAAGTTTTGGTCGTTCTTTGGACTGTTCCAGTAGCGGATTGGAAAGCAACTGTTTGCAGAAAGGCAGCTTTGGAAAGCCTGAGTCTTCAGTCCTCGACAGTGCTGGAGATGTAGAGAAAGAGCATGAGAAAAACAGAACCTCGGGTTCTTTTCAAACCTCGTCGGGGACAAAAAACGACAACCAACCCAAATCCGGTTAGTGTGTGTTCGTCGCTGTAAAATGTTGGCTATAGGCTAGAGCGGTGCTTCGTATTAGATTTTATGTGGAGTTTTATAAGCATTCAAGGGGTTTTATTATAATCTGGCTACAAAGCTTTTTCTGTGAGCGGAAAAAAATTTACAATGGGAAAGGTCTTTGAAAAAACATGTTTCAGACAATGTGTTAGTCTGTGAAATTCCGAAGAAGCAATGGTGACAAATAGTAACTTTGATCATGAACTTGTACCGAACGTTTAAGGGATGTTACTTTTAGCAGCCAATAATAAAAAGCAATTAAGCAGAACGTTGCTCTCGGCATCTGAGGAAAGCCAGTGTAAGTAAAACCCACCACAGCAAAAACCTTTCGAAAATATGATTCTATAATTTAGCAGAAAGTTTAATGCGTTTTTGAAAATAACTTTTTTTCTGAGAAATGCATTAAATGGAAAACAAACCCGTTAGTTCGCAATAGTGTATCATTTTTAATAGCCTGTAGACTGTATAGACTATAGACTAGATCGTTCTCTCCATTTATTCTGTTTTGTTGAAACGTCATTAACTATTTTACATGTTTTTTATGGGGGGGGGGGGGGGTAAATAGTAACAAATAGATTACATAGGCTGTTACTAATATTGTTGTTTTTCGTTATTAAAGTGGCTGGTAGTGATAATGAAATAATGCCAATAATTGATCATTTGATTACAGCTTTGATGAGGCAGTTTTTGACCTCTCTTTCTTGTTTAATTGCTCTAGCTACCCCACGAGTGAGGAAGAAGCGATGTCCTTATACCAAGTTTCAGATCCGAGAACTGGAGCGAGAATTCTTCTTTAATGTTTACATCAATAAAGAGAAACGGCTTCAGCTCTCCTCAATGTTAAACCTCACTGACCGACAGGTCAAGATTTGGTTCCAGAACAGACGGATGAAGGAAAAGAAGTTAAGCGGAATTCACCGCTTGCAATATTTTTCTGGAAACCCCCTATTGTGAACCGTGGACTTTTCTTCGAGGGACACAAAGTATGTGACTTTTGGAAGGAAACGGAACCGATCTTTGTGTATATTTGTGTAGGAGTGAATGTTTCTCCGAGATATGCTGTGCAAATACAAACCAACATTTGCGCAACTCGCAGACAATGAAGAAGCATGTTTCGTTATGTTGTATGTTTCAATGCAACAGTAGGCTACTTAACCTCTTTAAGGATGTAATAATTATTATCATACTGGCTCTGCTTCAACAAGCAGCTGAAAAACCGACGCAGTGTTAAAAATCTCTTCGCACCTTTTTATTGTTTGTGTTCTCCATGCTATGCTGTGAAGAAGCAAAGAGCCCGATCTCATGAAAGTGCGTATCAATACAACGAATGTTATTTATCGTGCCATTTATACGCCTAAACGAGTTTTTGGGTGTGTATGATACGCAGTTTGCGCTTGCATATGATACGCACTTTATAGCTTGTAATACGCATCCACCCCCCTCCCCCCTTCCCCTAATCCTACCCAAGGGGATTTCAGTGCGTAGCTTATACACGCAAAAAACATTTTTGGCGTATAAATGGCACGAGAAATAACATTCGTGGTATAGATACGCACTTTCATGAGACTGTGCATAATGTTCAAACTCGCAATGTTACAAAAAAAAAATAAATCCAGTAAATCAGATGCGAGTATGAATGACTAAGAATGTTGTTTTTCGGTCAAGGTAAGAATAAACAGGTTATCATATTTAAACAATACATAAACAATAATTTGTCATAGGTGGTGATAACTATATGTGAAAAAGAAATGCGCTTAATTGTATTGAATGTGCATGTGCAGTGTAGCCTACTTCAAATTTTAAATATATATATATATATTTTAAACTGTAAATAACAAAAATTGGAAACAATGAAATAAAATGCAATTTAAGTGTACATAAAGAGAGTACAGTTCAAATTCTGTACACTTTTTAAAAATGCACTTTTTTAAATTTAACGTTAATTTTTTTTTACGTTTTACTTAAAGTTATTTTTTTTAATCATTATGTTGTAATCATCTAATGTCATCATGCTTTAAAGAAGTACACTTATGTTGCTGTGTTGACATAAAGCCCATATAAAGTACTTTATTATAACTAGCCTGTTAGGCCTATTTGATATAGCCTACATTTGAAGTGAACACATAGCTACTGAACTTAATATGTACTGAATTGCAACTTCGTCATTACAAATGCGTAATTACAAACATAACATTACATACATAATTACATACAAAACATATTTAAATACATGAAAAAGCATCCATATAAATGGAATTAATGTATATCTTAGTTTAAAATAAATAGCCTTGTAAGTAGCCTACATTTGACAATCCATTTTAACCATATTTCAAATACAATATAATTATAAAATTACTGTTAAAGTAATTAGAATAGTCTATATTTATACTCAACTAATTGCAATCAATCAATTTAAACTACATTTTAATGCAGTTGTAAATAACATTCAATTAAGTGTACGAAAACATTACATTCAATTAGCACTTATAGCCTACTTGTATTCTTTTAAAGTACAGTAGTCAACATTTGAAGTGGTTTTGATCCACTTCAAATGTTGACTACTGTATAATATTTATTATCAGAAAGAGAAGGCACAATTTATATTTGTAGTTGTAGTGATTTCACAATATTTTATACTTGTAAGAAAATGTCAAGTCGGTATTTAAACAAAGAGGTCTAAAAAACCTAACACATAAAAATCAACTTTTTTACTGATTAAAGGCGCTGCTTTTAATTAAACAAAAACATTTTTTATCATTTATCCGCATAAGCATTGGTTACTTTTTACATTTCTTAAAAAAAAATTAACGAAAATGTTGGTAACCCACCAAAGGTCTCGCTATCTAATAAAGAAAATGTTATTTTACGGTATGCGTTATGGAGATATATAATAAATAATTAATCAAGATTAATGAAGAATGTTTCGATGATAATGTATTGAATGTAAAGAACAGCAATATACTATCTAGGTTTGGGGAGGTCAAGCATTGTCTAAAGCACATCTCTGAGAGAATTCTGTTATGATCTGTCTGGGTTTTTTTGTTTTGTTTTGTTTTTAAAATAGTTGATTAAATAATTTAACAGTTTCATTTTAGGCTAATATAAAATGAACATTTTGCTTCGCTCCATAAATTAATGGAACGACTTAATAATAACTAAATGGTGTTGCTTATCTAAACTGAGGTGCATTTCCCGAAAGCATCGTTAGTCACCTATAGTTTACATTTACATTTATTTGTTATTCATGTGTAAAAAAACTAACCCCCAAATAAAAATAACTATTATTAATTTAATAGGAGCGTAAGGGACGCTCAGAGGATTTGGTTAGCAATAGTGAAAATGTGGGTTCTTAATCAATCAATTACTCACAGGAACAACAAACATGCACCAGTCCATATTGTGCAAGAAAACAAGTAAGTCTCTCCACCTGTATAGGCCTACATATAGACTGCCCCCTGATATTTGTTCAGGCACATCTTGACTAGGCTTGTTCAAGAAGCATTAATAAAGATATATACATAAAGATACCTTCAGGGGTCGTTGTTGGGCTTTCCTACATAGATGTTGCTCGTGACATTTGAACCTGGTAGAAAGTCCTTCCAAAGTGAAGGATTGGTGTTGTCATCATCCAAGTTTGGGAAGAGGGATTAACTAAGCCACAGGTCTAACATTATGGGGATGCTAGGTTGGGGACGCCATTTTTGGCATTCAACACAGATGAGTTGATGTTTCTTCATGGCTGCTCTGACTCTTAAAATCCAATAGTGACATCTGAGCTCTGCAAGGACTCTTTCGGGCCCTGAATGAAGGAGATTGGCATCATATTCTATGATAAGGAGTTTAGTTCGTTGTTGATGGGGTTTGAGAACTATGGGATGCATGGCATTCAGAACACAACAAGAAATATTTCTGTAGGATACACTTTTGAATCCTTGCTCATAGCCGCTCTGCCTTTCTCCTTACTGCCTTGTAAGCTCCTTTGAAAGCTTCCACACTCCTCATTTATCGCCTCCTCGTGGTGCAATTAGAGGATGCTTCTAATTTCATGTTTCTGCATCCTCGTTTCCTTTCCTCGCTTCCTTTTCTCGCATCTGAGCTCCACCCCATTAGGACGCGAGAGAAGGATGGACCTTATCCTCCTCATGACTCCTGATGGTGCGTTCACACCGGACGCGAATAGCGCGTCAGGCGCGAGTGATTTCAATGTTAAGTCAATGCAAAGACGCGTTATGCGCGTAAAAAAATCCTGCGGCGCGAATGAGGCGTAGAGCGCGGCGCGGTAGACGCGAATTCGCCTCATTCGCGCGTCAAGTTCAAGCGTCTTAAGCGTCTGGCGCGTTAAGCGCGTTACGCGCGAATGATTTAGTTAGTGCTATTTGTGCATTCACGCGTTTGACGCGAATTCGCGTCTGCCGCCCGAGTTGAAAAATCTGAACTTCTGCGTCAATTCGCGCCGCGTTAACCAATCCGCTGCTGTCACGTGGTGAAGTATATGGAGGCTTCAATAAATTATTTTGTAATATGACTGGTTCTAATGCACAACAAAGCAAATATTTTATCACATAAAACTTGATTTCAATATATGAGACATATTCATTTTGTATTGAATGCTATTTATTCCATATCTAGATATATGAAATATTATTAATGTAAAGACAACCAACATACTGCATAAGTTAGTGTCTGGACAGTGTTGTTCGAGAGAGAGAGAAAAATCACAGGACAGATTAATCACTTTTGGAGGCTGGCTCCATTTATCATCAAAACAAAAATAAATGACAGATTAGGTGGATGGGGGCGAGGGTGCTCCTCGCTCCGATGCGGGACAACAGGTCATCAAGCTGGGCGCGGGACAGGCGGAAGTACCGCTGAAAGCCGCCGTCATCCAGGCGCAGCTCCTGGAGCGAGCCAATGGTGAAACTCGCCACACTGGGTTCGCCTTCGAAGGGTCTGATGGACACAAATACGGCGACGATTACCCCAATGCCGCCGTTCTGCTCTCCAGAGCAAATACAGAGGGGTGACTCTCCGATGAATGCTCGATCAACATAAAAAAGATGGCCGCCAACGGGTTTTGATTCTGACGCGCGTGACGCGCGTAAATTTCGCTTCAAACTTTTGTTTTTACGCGCGTCAGTTTCACTCTTGACACGCGAATTAACACAAAGTGGTCAAGCGTCAAACTAGACGCGGTAGACGCGAATTTGACGCGCTATTCGCGTCCAGTGTGAACGCACAGTTAGGATGCTTACACACTGGGTGCTTCTCAATATCCCTCCTCGTCTCCTCGCTCCTCCGTCCTCCATCCTATTACCCGGAAACCGATGGAGCTCATCAATCTTCAAGGACATCTCAATTCTCTGATTGCACCGCATGGAGGCGAGGATCGAGGAGTGAGGATCGAGGAGTTAGGAGTGAGGAGTGAGGAGTCGAGTAGTCGAGGATCGAGGAGTGAGGATCGAGGAGTGAGGATCGAGGAGTGAGGAGTGAGGACTGAGGATCGGGCAGTGAGGATCGATGATCGAGTAGTCGAGGATCGAGGAGTGAGGATCGAGGAGTGAGGAGTGAGGATCGAGGAGCGAGGATCGAGGAGTGAGGAGTGAGGAGTGAGGATCGAGGATCAAGGAGTGAGGATCGAGGAGTGAGGATCGAGGATCGAGGAGTCGAGAATCGAGGAGTGAGGATCGAGGAGTGAGGAGTGAGGAGTGAGGATCGAGGAGTGATGATCGATGAGTCGAGAATCAAGGAGTGAGGATCGAGGAGTGAGGAGTGAGGAGTGAGGAGTGAGGATCGAGGAGTGAGGATTGAGGAGTGAGGAGTGAGGAGTGAGGATCGTGGAGTGGAGAATCGAGGAGTGAGGATCGAGGAGTGAGGATCGAGGATCGAGGAGTCGAGAATCGAGGAGTGAGGAGTGAGGATCGAGGAGTGAGGAGTGAGGATAGTGAGGAGTGAGGATCGAGGAGTGAGGAGTGAGGATCGAGGAGTGAGGATCGAGGAGTGAGGAGTGAGGATCGAGGAGTCGAGAATCGAGGAGTGAGAATTGAGGAGTGAGGAATGAGGATCGAGGAGTCGAGAATCGAGGAGTGAGGATCGAGGAGTGAGGATCGAGGAGTTGAGAATCGAGAAGTGAGGATCGAGGATTGAGTAGTGAGGATCGAGGAGTAAGGAGTGAAGAGTGAGGAGGCTTCTAGAGGAGTTATGATATTGCGGAAGAGTTTTATTGACTAAACGTGACCGACGTATAAATTCTCCTCCCCCTTCACATCGGTCACAATAATTTTAATTTATTCTTTACCTTTGCAGTTTAAATAAACCACGCATCTCTCATATTTCAACAGGGTATAGCTTTATTATTATTTATTATGAATTTCTTAAATAACCAAACTAAAACAACATAAGGGCAGATCCTTCGAGCGCTGCTGATGACCCTGTGAAGTGACGTTCGAGTGATCAAATATTCCTATGTATAAATAAGCTTTCCAACAATAGGAATATTTTATTTAAGAATAAGTCTTTGTTTTATAATCACTGGTTCAGTAATGGAATATTTTATGTTAAACAGGTCTGTTATACTAAAGGTCTGCTTTTTAGGTATGCAGAGTTTCTTTCAGAATATAATATACCGGTAACTCCCAAAGAGTTTGCCACAGTTTATGGATGTTATTCCATTTGGCATACTCATGCTTTTCTAAAATAATACTCTCTCTTTGGTTTCATTATTGTTTTGGATTTCCTGCTGTGAGGAGGTTGCGTTACAGTGAGCTGCTCCATGTAGAGACTGAGGGACTGTTTGCGCATGCGCAGTGTGTTCGGAAAACTTTCTGTGTAGTTAATAGTTGGCCTTCCACCGACAGTCCGTGGTCTTCATTATTCCTTTGTACAACAGTGTGCGTCGGTGATGATGCATCACAAACCACACACATACACATATTGCAATTCCCTGTAGAGTTGTAAGAGGCCAATAAAGTTATCTAAAGGAAAGAAGTCGCTGTGACTTCTCTGACCGGAGGATTAGGCCAGTATACATTCAATCAGCATATCATCACCGCAGCTGTTCCGTTACAAGTGGTCCTTCGAGCCGGATCGTGTGTATAACTGCGCCATGGCAACTTCCAACAACCAAGCAGGTGATCAACCTTCAGTTGTGTCCTGCCCAAGACGGTCTCACCAACTCCCCAGGCACCTGCGTGACTTTGTCATTGATAACCCTGGCAATTTGCATAGTTGTGATGCCACACATCCAATGATAGAAGCGCAAGAGGAAGAGTCTCTAGACCATATTCTGCACGCTGGGTCAGAAGATCTCATGCTGGAAGTGATGGAAGCCCGCATGAAAGACATAACTAGGCAGGTGAAACAACTACAGTCAGCCATGGACAGTGTTAAATGTAAAACTTACCCTCAACAGCATTCATCCAACTTATATCCTCTTCGAAGCTCAAGCCTTCCTCATTTTCACCACAGTGGAGAGATATGGCCCAGAGTATCGCCCACCATGGACCAGATGAGTTGGAAATCAGCTAATGGAGCGTATTGTTAGCTCTTAGATAACACTGAACACTGAACCTTACCCACTGACCCATACAGGGAGACCTCAATTTAACAACTCAGGCTACCAGATCTCTGGAGCCATCCATCCAGTTAGCAGCACAACCACTAGACCTCAGTGTGTCCACTCGCCATTCAGCTACTCTAACTGGACCAGAGCCAGAGTTTACACAGCTGCTTGCAGTCCAGCCTGCACCTACACACCTCACCCCGCCTACCCAGTGAACATATTCACCTCCTCTGCCCGTCCCGCATACAGCTCAGTACGTCCAGTCAGTGCACCAACCAGCTCAACAGACACCCCCAACAGTATATCTGCCAAATCAGCCAGCAGCCCTGCGGACATATTCACCTGCCCCGTATATACCTCAGCTAGTCCAGCCTGCACCTACACAGCATCAAAGTATACCTCAGCCCTTACTCACAACTGTACAACAGCAGACTTATCATTGACATGTCCAGCATCAGTTCACTCCTCAACCTGGACCACAGCTTGGATTTCCACCTGCTTCACTCCAACAACAAGGGATAAGAACAAACTCCCGTTCTATCCCTCCTTATCAGGCACCTACTGATCTAGGAACAGCCTATCCACTCCTACAGACCAGATATCTCCCTGAAGTTCAATCACACCCATACCAGTCTGGATTTGAGTAGGCTGCACACAACCCACAGCTTACTCAAAGGGCTGCCTCACCTACAGCACGTGGATACATATCTCCCTACAACAATCCTGCAGTACTCACCATGACAGAAATGGCTATTGCAGCCTCATACGGTATTCCAAAGCCCAAACTGCCTCTCTTCAGTTCTGGAATGGAGAGTGATTTCATCATGCTGAAAAGGGGACTGGATAATTTACTTGGTCCACACCGACATTTGACTGAAGATTATAAATACCAAGTATTACTTGATCATCTCAAACTGCCTACCGCCTACCAAATGGCAAAGAGATACATACACGACCCTACACCATACTCCGGTGCAAAGGACGCCTTGCAGCATCGGTATGGGCAGCCAAATCAGTTGGTACAGGGAGAATTAAAGACCATATTGAACTCTCCTCCCGTGAAACCTGGCGACGGAAAGGCTTTCGAAGATTTTTCCTCAGCTGTAAACACTCTGGTGGGGATGCTAAGTCGCATTGACGGTCCTGCTCAGTCTGAACTGCAGTGCGGCTCCCACATAGACACCCTCCTTGGTAAGCTGCCTGGCAACTACAGGGATAGCTTTGCTGAATTTTGTATTAAAGGAGGCATCATCCGCAGCGGGCGGGAGTGACCAGACATACACCTTACCCGACCTAGCTGAATGGCTCGATAGGAAGGTTCAGGTACACCAGGTGTCTCGACGTGCAGCAGAATCCAACTCGGCTGATCCCAGTCGTATCACACAGAGAGAGAACAAAGCAGGTAAATCACAATGGGTCAAACCAGCCTCTGTTTACTTCAGCAGTGACTCTACAACAGTCAAACATCAGCAGACCTCTCCACAGCGACAACTGACCAACCTCCAGTTGGGTTCAAAGAAAAATCAGCCCACAAGCAAAGGGAGAAAGCGCTTTAAGCCCTATTGTCCGTATTGTGGGACCACACAGGATCATTACCTCAACGGCTGTGCAGAGTTTGAAAGAATTCCTACTGAAGAGAAAGCCACCTGGATAAAGGACAAAGGAAAATGTTGGAGATGTGGGCGTGGACACTCTCCAGAGAGCTGCACCCTAAAGAAACTCTGCTCCATGTGCAACAAACAACACCTGCCGATACTTCACGAAGTTGTGGCCCAAGACCCGCAGCTAAACATCCTCACTGTCAGTACCCCAACAAATGCAGTGTATCTGGATCACGCCAGCCACTCAAGGCGTGTCATGTTAAAAGTGGTACCAGTGCTACTCCGTCATGGCAAGAGAACACTAAAAACACATGCAGTGTTGGATGACTGCTCCGAGCGTACTGTGATTCTGGCTGCTGCGGTCAAACACCTTGGGTTGAGCGGGGAAGTGGAGTCACTCAAATTGAAGACCATCAGACAGGATGTATTGCAGCTCCAGGGAAAGACAGTGTCATTTGAGGTGTCCGCTGACAATCAACCACGCACTTATCACTCAATCAATCAAGCCTTCACTGCAACCGAACTCCAACTGGCTGAGCAGTCATGTCCAGGTGACAAACTAGCAAGAAATTACAACCACCTGAAAGGAATTCCCCTACACACATTCACTAAAGTGCAGCCGATGCTACTGATTGGATCTGATCACCCTCATCTAATAACTTCGATCCACTCAGTACATGCAGGACCGATAGGAGCACCAGTAGCAGTCTGCAGCCGACTCGGCTGGGCAGTGCAAGGACCTACTAGCTTTCTTCAGCATCCACCCGGTGAGAGTTCCTTCCTTCACCTGTCAGAAGACACACCTTGCTCCAACCTACACAAAGATGTTCAACGCCTGTGGCAGCTTGACTTTTTGCCATATAAAAGCGAGAGGGAGGTGACACGATCCAAGCAAGACCAAGCAGCCCTCACCATGCTAGAGGAGAAGAGCACCACTGTAATCATGGACGGTGTCTTAAGATACGCAACGCCCCTCCTTCGGAAGCGAAACGTAGCTCTGCCCTGCGCCTCACCTGTTGCAGTGATGCCCCTCCTTCGCTCTACAGAACGCCGACTAACTACCAATCCTGATTTTGCTACGGTTTACAATCAGGAAATACACAAGCTAGTGGAGGCGGGATATGCTGAGCGGATCACCAGTGAGGAGGCCAGTCCCTCTGCCGAATCCTGGTACATTCCATACCATTTAGTATATCATAACGGAAAGGCAAGAGTGGTATTTAACTGCTCCTTTCGGTACCAGGAGAGTGCCCTGAATGATGACCTACTACCAGGGCCTCCTCTCGGACTGTCATTATTGGGAGTTCTGCTCAGGTTTCGAGAACATACAGTCGCTATCAGCGGAGACATACGGGCTATGTTTCATCAGATCAGACTCCTTCCTGAGGACTGCCCACTCCTCCGCTTCCTCTGGCGAGACATGGATAGAGACAGGTCACCCGATATCTATGAGTGGCGTGTACTGCCATTCGGTACAGTTTGCAGTCCGTGCTGCGCCATATACGCTGTGCAGCGTCACGTTCGTGATCACCAGAGCGGCAACGAAGACCTGCTGGAGACGGTAATTACCTCGTTCTATGTGGATAACTGCCTGAAATCGCTTCGCACGAAACACAGCAGGCAAAGGATCTTCTCGACCACCTGAGAGCCCTCCTAGCGACAGGTGGATTTGATATAAGGCAGTGGGCATCCAACAGGACAGAGGTAATCTCTCACCTCCCAACTGAGGCACGATCAATAACATCTGAGTTCTGGCTAACTGCTGAAGGAGATGACCCGAAGGAGTCCACTCTCGGCCTGGTTTGGCATTGTTTGACCAACACACTGGGTTATAAATGTCAGCCCGTGACACCTAAACAGCCCACCATAAGAAATGTATATAAGGTGCTTGCTTCACAATACGACCCGATCGGATACATAATCATAAGCAGTCTGCACCCGACTCGGCTGGGCAGTGCAAGGACCTACTAACTTTCTTCAGCATCCACCCGGTGAGAGTTCCTTCCTTCACCTGTCAGAAGACACACCTTGCTCCAACCTAAACAAAGATGTTCAACGCCTGTGGCAGCTTGAATTTTGCCATATAAAAGCGAGAGGGAGGTGACACAATCCAAGCAAGACCAAGCAGCCCTCACAATGCTAGAGGAGAAGAGCACTACTGTAATCATGGACGGTGTCTTAAGATACGCAACGCCCCTCCTTCGGAAGCGAAACGTAGCTACAGACACTTGTGATTGGCTAAAAAAAAACTTCCGGGTGAACGCTGGCGCTACTAGCTGCCGCTGCTAAGGGAGGGAATTTTTAAACTTCTAAAGCATCCTGCACTTATAAATGCATGGATCCATCTATGAACTGTTTTAAACCATTTTAAGGAGCCACTCTGACCTGTGTATCCAGAGAAATTGAAAGTGTCTCAGTTAACTTTGTCTACATATTCTTCTTTTGAAATAATTGCCTTAAAAATCAATGGTGCAATTCCTACCATCCTCACAACTATTTACCGTCCTCCCAAGAGCAATAATGCCTTTTTAACTGAACTATCTGAACTTTTGACTTATCTATCTTCCATGTCTCCAAATGTAATCATTCTGGGTGATTTTAACATTCATATAGACAATGTCAGTAATGCATTTACATGTGAATTTTTATCATGTTTGGAGTGTGTTGGTATGCAACAATTTAACACACTGCCCACTCATACTAAGGGGCAGATTCTTGATCTTGTTTGCTGTTCTGGTGTAACACCTTAAAACTGTACTGTTTCTGATCTGGCCATATCAGATCACCTGCTGGTGTCCTTTTGTGCCAAATTGGCAGTTTTTAAGGTAAACCCGTGTCGTCCGATCACATTTCGGAATATTAAGAACATTGATGTACCTACTCTTGCTGATGAACTTGCCACCTTCTCCAGTAAATCTGATTTCTCTACTGTAGATGAACTAGTTACATACTACAATGATGGACTGAACATGATTTTAGATGAATTTGCACCTGTGAAAACTCTAATTGTTTCATTTGTACATTCAGCTCCTTGGTTTACACATGAACTGCGTGAACTTAAAACTAAAGGCCGTAGGTTAGAGCGGTTGTACGTCAGGTCTGGCCTTACTGTTCATAAAGAAATGTATGCTGAACATATTCAAAACTATAGAAATGCATTGTCTAAGGCTAAATCTGATTACTACTCCAACATAATTGGAGTTAGTAATGGGAACTCCAGGTCCCTTTTCTTGGTGGTAAACAATATTCTGCATCCACCTGATTCTTTGCAATCTAATATGTATTCCACTGACTTATGTGATCGTTTTTTGACTTTTTTTGCATCTAAGGTTGAAAATGTACATCAGCAATTACTTACTGGTAATCTTCACAGTGACCCCTGTCAATCTACCACTCACACACCTCCCCACTCTGTTTTTTCTAACTTTACACTACCTACTACTTCAGAGATAGTGGGTCTGATAGGTAAATCTAAGTCTTCGACTTGTCAATTAGACCCGCTGCCTACTCCTTTAGTGAAAGCTTGTTTACAAGCCCTGTCCCCATTGATTACTAAAATTGTTCATGCTTCACTTGTTTCTGGTTCTGTACCTTATCTTAAATCTGCTATTATTACTCCCATACTTAAGAAACCAGGGGTTGATCCACTTCATTTTGATAATTTTCGTCCAATTTCAAATTTACCGTTTATTTCTAAGATAGTGGAAAAATGTATTGCAGTGCAAATTCATGAACATCTTTCTAATAATAACTTGTATGAACAATTTCAATCTGGCTTTCGTCCCCACCATAGCACTGAGACTGCTCTTGTCAGAATAACCAGTGATCTACTGTTGGCAGCTGACTCTGGGCTTTTATCCATACTTGTCCTTCTAGACTTAAGCTCTGCCTTTGATACTGTCTCACATAAGATACTTCTTGACAGATTAGCTTCTATTGGTATTACTGGCACTGCTTTGTCTTGGTTTAGGTCATATCTATCTGGACGCAATCAGTGTATTCAATTAAAAGGTTTTCGATCAAGAACATCTACAGTTACCACTGGTGTTCCCCAGGGTTCTGTCTTGGGCCCGCTTCTTTTTATTATCTATATGCTCCCTCTTGGTTATATTTTAAGGAAATACGGGATTCATTTTCACTGTTATGCGGATGACACCCAACTTTACCTGTCTGCCAAACCCACCGGTTCTTTTCCACCACCATCTTTATCCAGCTGTTTAGCTGAAATCAAAGATTGGCTTTCAGCCAACTTCTTGAAGGTAAATGGCAACAAAACTGAGGCTTTGCTTGTTGGGACTAGATCTGTTTTGTCTAAAACTAATTGTCTTTCTTTGTACATTGACAATACTGCAATCGGTCCTTCTTCACAGGTTAAAAGTTTGGGTGTCATCATGGATAGCACACTATCCTTTGAAGCTCAAATTAATAATATCACGCAGATTGCATACTTCCACTTGCGTAATATTAACCGTCTCCGTCCCTTTCTTTCAAATAATAATACTGCAGTTCTTATTCACGCACTGGTCACCTCACGTATAGACTATTGTAATGCTCTTCTCACAGGTGTTCCCTCCAAATTGCTACATAAGCTTCAGTTGGTTCAGAATTCTGCAGCTCGTGTTCTATCTAGAACACCTTATACTGAGCACATTTCGCCAGTTCTTCAGCAATTGCACTGGCTTCCAGTAAAGTATACAGTTGAATTCAAGATCCTGCTATTCACTTATAAGGCAGACGTTTTAGACGTTTTAGACACAGTTTTAGACGTGTTCTATCTAGAACACCTTATACTGAGCACATTTCGCCAGTTCTTCAGCAATTGCACTGGCTTCCAGTAAAATATACAGTTGAATTCAAGATCCTGCTACTCACTTATAAGGCACCCCATAATCTTGCACCCTATTACCTTTCACAACTTCTCCATGTTTACACTCCTTCACGGGCTCTCAGATCTTCATCTTCAATTTCTCTTGTGGTACCTCGGATTCGACTTACTACCATGGGTGCCAGATCTTTTAGTTATGCTGCTCCCCGCCTATGGAACTCTCTTCCCCTTGATGTTCGCAATAGTGACTGCTTGTTGACTTTTAAAACGCGTCTTAAGACATATCTTTTTATACAAGGTTTTTTATAACATGTTGTATTGAGTTTTTAATGCACCTTATTTTTTATGTGGCTTGTTTGTTGTGTGTATTATCTCATGCAGTGACCTGTTTATTGCTTGTAAGGTGACCTTGGGTGTTATGAAAGGCGCCATTAAATAAAATGCATTATTATTATTATTATTATTATAATCCCCTTCACTACCCGGGCTAAAGTCCAGGTTCAGGCTTTGTGGGCTACTGAAAGACAGTGGGACGAACCTATTGCAGATAAGTTACTTCCAGTGTGGCAGGCCTGGGAAAGTGAGCTCCCTCAATTGCAGAACATAGTTCTTCCCCGTTGTTATGTTCCAGAAACTGCTGACAATGATTCATCAGTGAGGCAGATTCACATTTTTTGTGATGCCTCGGAGAAGGCGTACGGATCTGTCGCCTACCTGCGAGTGGAGGACCCAAAGGGATGCGTCACTGTATCATTCATTATGGCCAGGTCGCGGGTTGCACCCAAACAACACCAGACGATGCTGGAACTGGAATTATGTGCTGCACTCACTGGAGCCCAGCTGGCCAAAGTGCTCCAGACGGAACTGACTTTGCTAATCCAATCCGTAGTGCTGTGGTCAGACTCAACAACTGTACCTAGCTGGATACAGTCAGAGTCTAACCAATACAAAGTATTTGTCGGTACAAGAGTTACTGAAATACTCAATCTGACCAAGCCCGGGTCGTGGAGATACCTTAATACGGACTTGAACCCCGCTGATGATATCACTCGCGGGAAGACTCTCTTTGCATTGTCCCAACCCAACTGTTGCAGTCAAGGGCCTTCATTCCTGTATCAGTCTTCAGATCATTGGCCAGTGAACCCCTCAGTGCACATAGAGGAACCAGATGAGTTGAGAGCTCAAACCTTCTGTGGCCATATGTCTACTATTAGCAGTGATGAGCCTGATCCTGCTAAATACGATACATGGACTGAACTACTGCAGGCTACATATCAGTTCCTTCATGGGGTGGCAGCTCCAGCTATGTCTGCAGTCGACCGTATTGAGATGGAGATTACTCTACTAAGAAGGATACAATCTGATAGTTTCCCGGAAGAATTAAAGGCACTTAAACAGGGCAAATCAGTCCATTCAAGCAGCCGTTTAAGTGCTCTAAGCCCTGAATATGACCAAGTATTAAGCCTCATTCGGGTTGGTGGTCGACTACGCAAAGCAGAGAGTCTGATTGAAGGCAGTATTCACCCCGTTGTTATCAGCCCTGACCACCCGATCACACAACTGTTGGTGAAGGATTACGACAACCGTCTGCACCACGCTGGTACTGAGAGAACCTTTGCTGAGATCCGTTGAAATTACTGGATCTTACGTGGTCGACAGGTAATTAAGAAACACCAGAAACACTGTGCAGAATGCTGTTTGTGGAGGAGCAAACCAGTAACACCAATGATGGCCGACCTGCCTGCTGCACGGCTCCGGATCAACAAACCCCCGTTCTGGTCCACCGGGGTCGACTGTTTTGGGCCCTACACAGTGAGAATCGGAAGAAGGCACGAGAAACGGTGGGGCATTATATTTAAATGTCTTACTGCGAGATGTGTCCACCTGGATCTGTTGCTACACATGGACATTGACTCGTTCTTACTGGCCTTGCGTCGATTCATCTCAAGACGAGGCAAGCCATACGAGATCTTATGCGATCGAGGCACCAACTTCCGGGGGGGAGACAGAGAGCTCAAAGAATCATTGGAAGATCTCGATCCCACATTGAGGCAACAGTTGGCCGATCAAAGCATAACATTCAAATTCAATCCTCCTCTTTCACCTCATTTCGTTGGTGCGTGGGAGAGGAAAGTAAGGTCAGTGAAAGCCTCCCTCCAAGTTGTATTGCGGGATCAAGTCGTATCAGAGGAGGTGCTGGGGACTGTCCTCGTGGAAGTAGAGGGTATACTTAATTCAAAGCCTTTGGGATACTCCTCTTCCGACCTGGCTGACCCCGATCCTATAATGCCTAACTTGCTGCTGATGGGGCGGCACGACTCATCGCTTCCGCAGGCTGCACATGGTTCCAGTGATCTTCTAGGCCACCGCCGTTGGAGACATAGCCAAATCCTGGCAGACCGGTTCTGGAGCCAATTCACCCGTCAGTGTCTTCCTGACCTTTAGCGACACCATAAATGGAGGAACCCTACTGTTGTTCTCACTTCGAACCAAGTGGTTATGGTAGTAGATTCTCGGCTTCCTAGGGCACTTTGGCCCATAGGAAAGGTCATTAAAGTTCATCCCAGCAGAGATGGGACAGTTCGTTCAGCGGATGTCAAAATCAAGGGGGCAGTCTACACTCGTCCGGTTACCAAACTGGTACCTCTTCCCAAAATGCCAGAGGATCACTTGTACACCAGGGACCTTTAGCAACAGCAGGGACCTGTACTTCTTCTACATTCTGTTCATTCATACATGAATTTGGGGGCGGCTGTTGTGGATTTCCTGCTGTGAGGAGGTTGCGTCACAGTGAGCTGCTCCATGTAGAGATTGAGGGACTGTTTGCGCATACGCAGTGTGTTCGGAAAAATGTCTGTGTAGTTAATAGTTGGCCTTCCACCGACAGTCCGTGGTCTTCATTATTCCTTTGTACAATAGTGTGCGTCGGTGATGATGCATCACAAACCACACACATACACATATTGCAATGCCCTGTAGAGTTGTAAGGGTCCAATAAAGTTATCTAAAGGAAAGAAGTCGCTGCGTCTTCTCTGACCGGAGGATTAGGCCAGTATACATACAATCAGCATATCATCACCGCAGCTGTTCCGTTACAATTATCTTCTCCTGAACCTGACAACACACGTATTGGTGAGATATGTTTCACTGAAAAAAGTAAGAAATTATAAAGTAAGAGTTCTATTCCTTGAGAACATTATTTCTGCCCCTCCTGCAATCTCATAGTGGGGTGGACTTTTTGATAATTTAAATTGGAAAAATATATGGTCCATACAACAAAGGCTTTTCCTCTCAAACTAAGTAAAATAAATATCTTTTAAATTAATTCATAATTCAATATTTACCCTGTCAAAAAAAAAAGATCTGATTTTGAAACTAATTGCTCTTTCTGTCAGAATGACACTGAAACTCTTCTTCACTTGTTTTGGTCATGCACTTTGGAAAGATGTTAGTTGGTTTATCTCAAGCAATATCTTGCAAAATTTCTCTATGAATCCCAAAACTGTTATTTTTGGATTTTTTGAAGCAGATTCAAATGCCTGCTTTATAATAAATCTAATTATTTTCCTGTAGATTTTATATTCACAAATGTAAATGTTCAAATTGTAAACCAGTTATTTTGGTATTCTTACACAAGATAAAACATTACTTGATTACAATTGCATCCTCTCTTAACCCAAAATCACTCAGAACATGTACAATTTGCAAGACCTACAAACTTTTTACCTAAATGTTTAGATTTCTTTCAAATGAAGCAATGCCCTCTTTCTTTCTTTTTTCCCCCATTCTTGTTTATTTCACTGTCTAACTGTTTTATGTTTTGTGCAAGCTATGATGTTGTTGAAGTGTTTTCTTTCACTGTTCTTTATATTTTTGTTATTCTTAATAATTATTGTTTTTCCAATTTTGTTGTTTCACACTGTAAAATAAATGAGCAAATAAAGCTTTAAAGAAAATTCCTCGATTCATCCGTCCTCCTTTTCTTTCCTTGCAGACTTCCCTCGCATCCAGGGGTGGAGCTGAGACGCGAGGAAAGGAAACAAGGATGCACAAATAAGAATTGAGAAGCACGTTCCTCGCCCCTTCGGGGTGCAGTTAGAGAATTGAGAGATGACTGAGTTTGATCTGTTTCCGGGTCACGGGCTGGAGGACGTAGGAGCAAGCATAGACATCATGGGTTCTTCTCAATATCCCTCCTCGTCTCCTCGCTCCTCTGTCCTCCATCCTATGACCCAGAAACCAATCAAGCACAGCCATCTTGAAGGACATCTCAATTCTCTAATTGCA
Organism: Siphateles boraxobius; assembly: GCF_051911475.1. Lineage (NCBI taxonomy): Eukaryota > Metazoa > Chordata > Actinopteri > Cypriniformes > Leuciscidae > Siphateles > Siphateles boraxobius. The sequence continues at coordinate 2,492,499 of NW_027509141.1, read as the reverse complement.
CCGCGAGGAGTCAAGGATCGAGGAGTGAGGAGGCTTTCAGAGGAGTCATGAGCGAGGATACACAGGTGTATCCTATGCGGAAGTGTTTTATTGACTAAACGTGACGCACGTATACATTCTCCTCCCCCTTCACATCGGTCACAATAATTTGAATTTATACGTTACCCTTGCTGTTTATATAAACTACACATCTCACATATTTCAACAGGGTATCTTGCTTTATTAATTATTCATTATGCATTTCTTAAATAAACAAACTTCAACAACATATGGGCAGATCCTTTGAGCGCTGCTGATGACGCTATGAAGTGACGCTCGAGTGATCAAGTATACCAATGTATAAAAAAACTTTCATTCGATTCCTCCGTCCTCACTTTCTTTCCTTGCGTCCTTCCCTCACAACCTACAGGGGGAGGAGCTGAGGCGCTAGGAAAGGAAGCGAGGAAAGGAAACGAGGATCCACAAATAAGAAATGAGAAGCACCCCATATAGATAGACGCCCTATCGACCGCTACTGCCTATTGGCGCGGACGAGCCGTGGGGCCGCCATCTTAAACCGGTCATCCGCTCCGCTCAATCTGTTTGGCAGGTGCAATGAGCTGTCAGCGCATTTAATTAATCATATCTCACTGAATACCGAACTGATTTTCACGCAGGTTTTTTTGCTGCAAAGGTCATACACACAGCTACGAGACAGGACACATTGCATATTTTGTTCACAAAATACAACCAATACGGTAATGTTAAATGTTAAATCTTACTTGTGAAAAGTAATCCCCGAGTGATGGTCCGCCGATTTGAGCAGGAATATGCTGCGCAGTGCTCTGGCATCTACTGCTGCTATCAGGGGCAGCAAATTTCCAGGTCAACCACAAATAATCCCACTACCTTTTAATATCCGATATCCGACATCCGATAACTAATTCAATGCCGATTTGTTGCTTTGCCCACTTACCACTTCAAGACCATCTGTAAAACATTGCCAGCTCAACGTGCGAGACGAGTGAGTTGCTTGAACATACACAGCAAAGATTCTAGAGCGCTGATTTGATATACACAGACACCATATGAGGAAAAAGGGGCGGGCTGATGCTGACCGATTTATTACACATCCAGAAGAATCAGCCATGTGATTGGCTAAGGACAAAAAAGCAGGAAAATATACCGATTTTGTTGTTTTATTAACATTAAATAGATCTCCCAAAAATTTTAATTGTCATCATTTACTCTCTAAAGATGTTTTAAACCTGTATAAGTTTCTTTCTTCTGTTGAAGTTATTTGGAAGAATGTGGGTAACCAAACAGTTGATGTACCCCAGTGATTTCCATAATATTTTTCGCTATGGAAGTCAATGGGGACCAGCAACTGTCTGGTTACTCACATTCTTCAAAATATCTTCTTTTGTGTTCAGCACAAGAAATACATTAATATAGGTTTGGAACAACATTACAGTGAATAAATAATGACAGAATTTTTATTTTTGGGTGAACTATCCCTTTAAGGACAAGCGGCTGCATGTTTATTATTAGGGCTACTGTCTCTTTAAGACCTGTACGTGACGCGTCTAATATACACGCATTTGACAAGCAGATTTCTCTCAATTTTCTCGGTTTGCTTTCAGTTTAGACATAACCAATTCATGTATTTTAATCCAATTAATCCGGAAAAATCACTTCCCTGAGAATACATTTGAGTCTTTATAGGCTCTGGTAATTATGGAGCATTATAGGAATAAAGTTGTGACAAAAAAATTATCAGGGAGGAAAAATCTGAATGGGCATTACGCTACTGGCTGCTATGCAACGGAAATAGGAGTATGACCGGTTTAAGATGGCGGCCGCATTTCTTGCGCCACAGCGGCCAATAGGGCATCTAGTCTCTATATGATATCTATGGGAGCGAGGACACGAGAAAGCATCAATTTGGGTGCTTCTCAATTCTAATTCGTGCATCCTCGTCTCCAGGTCACTGGCTGGAGGACCGAGGAACCAGCAAACGAGATTACAATTAAATTAAAAAGATATAAATTACATTAAATATTACATCTAATGATACATGTGTCATGTATGTAAATGAGTGTAAATTCGTTTTTTCAATTCTCAGATGAATCCTGTTCTTTCTCATCCTTATGTTCTTATTCAAAACGAACGTTTGTGTACAAGTATAGCCTCATCAACAGTAATATTACATATTGCATTTAAAAACTCTATACTTGGGCGAAGATACCTATAAATATTGATGTAGGCTACCGAATGTTTGAACGCGGTACTTTACTGATCAGTAGAGCTTGAAACAACGAGAAGATAGGCCTATATGTCCCCTTGAATGATAAAAGTGGGGCACTACAGTTAAATAAAAGTGGACAGTGGCAAGAAGTGGAACGAATTGGTCAAATATCATCCAGGTGGTCACAGAAAGAAAGTAAATGTCATTAAAAAACGTCAGTAAATGGACTCAATGGATTGCCGGTCAGATTAATATTTTACATGGATATTACAAAGAGCAGTCGCAACAATGATGCGTTTTAATGTGAAGAGTAGGAAGGGCTTGTTAAAAAAATCTTTTACAAAATTTTTAGATTTTTTTTTCTACTAATACTATTTTAAAAACATTAATTCAAAATACTACAAAATAACGCAAAAAAACTCCACAAAAACTTAACTAAGTCCCCCGACTCCGGTCCGGCGCATCAATCTTCCCCCGCCCAGCGACTGCTGGAAGTGCGTCAGAAACAGAGCGCGCGCGATCAGTTTACTGTTGGTAATTTGTTGTGTAGCGTCGCCCCTCGATGCATCCAATGTAGACAGCATTTCTTTCGTTTGAGGCCACTTAACACACTCAAGCACCCCGTAGAAACGGGCCTGGCAGCTCGTGCCAGGTCTAGACATGGTGAAAGTTACCTGATTGTGACGGATGGCCAAATTTACATGACATATTTTAGATTAGCATTATATAGTCTGCAATAGATACAGTGCCAAACGTAAGAGAATAGGATAAAAGGGGATAAAGACAGAGGTAATGTAATGAATGAACAGTTTATCTAATTGCATAAGATATATAATTTAATGGCAGTAATTTTTACCTTAAACTTTAAGCTAACAATTGTTCTGAGTTCTCCAGAGGCCCCAGACAGTGTGATTTGTAACAATCACGTCCGTTTTTTTAGACGCATTCACTATCACTTTTATTAATTCATGTTTTACTCTACAGTTGTGCAGTTTTGAGGGGGATATATGGCATTTTTAAAATTTATTTGCCAAAATTATTAATGATATTTATATAGGCTACATGTTTATTAAAATTAGCAACGTTTTATGTGAAATTAACATTTATCCGTTAATATAAATCCGTTGCTATGATAAATAATCATGAACACAATGACAGGGCGAAATGGGCTGCATGTGATGCATGGGGCACCAGGTAAAATCTTGCCTAGGGCAGCAAATTGGCCAGGGCCGGCCCTGGATAGCAGAGTGATGGAATTAATATGAGGAAGTGGAAAACAGGAGCTCGAGTAAGGTAAGCCTAGATTTGGCACTATATATGACTTCAACTGTTTAGAGCTGATTATTTTTTCATATTTCATGAAATAGGCTACCGTAGATGGCTCTTAAAATTGTTCTTAAAACATTTTTATTCTTGTTGAGGTGGTGATCGTGTACGAAATACGAACGTCATTGTTTTCTGTTCCATGAACAATTAGCTAATGTTTATAGGATATTATCAGCCTAGACTACACAAAGTGCTCACGTTTTGTTTGATTAGAGGACATCTGAAATGCACCATTTGTTAATGGGGCTTTAAATTAGCACGTGTAGCAGAATGCATGGATGTCCGTGCGTTCTGTTTTAGGTGTATTGTTGTCTCATGCTCATTGCCTTAAGAGAGCTTTCAGACTTGAAGTGTAGCTAAAGCCTGTTCAGCTGATGCGTGCACTGTAAAAAAATTGCTGTAGTTATGCAGCTGTTTGTCAGTAACTTTCTGTAGATTTAAATTGATGTATATTTACTGGCAACAGTTTGTTCAAAGTTAAATGAACATTAAACATTAACAAGTCTTTGTCTTTACAGAATAAAAAAAATAACAATCTAATGCAAAGCATTCTGGGAACCAGAAATTTTCATCAACCTTTTTCTGTTTTTTTTTTCCCTTCAGATTTTGGTTCCCAGAATGCTTTGCATGAGGCTGTTATTTTAGTTTTATTCTGTAAAGATAAAGACTTGTTAATGTTTAAGTTCATTTAACTTTGAACAAACTGTTGCCAGTAAATATACATCAATTTAAATCTACAGTAAGTTACTGGCAAGCAGCTGCCAGTAATACTGTAATTTCTACAGATTTTTTTTACAGTGTGGTTTAGGTAGTTTGATGTTGTTGAGATTGACTTCCTGGCGACAGCAAGAAACTGCCTTGATTACGTCAGTTGGCCTTCATCAAGGCCGTGCATTTGGCATTTCCGCCAAATTATCCTTCCTTACACACTCCTCAAATGGCATTGTAAATGAACCACCGCTGCCGGCTCTACAATAGCCTACACTATCATCTATCCTTTCAACATCTTCCTCGGTTTTATATGGTGGCCAGTAAAAACATATATATGGCTTCCAGTGTGTGAATTGGGGATATAAACCCAAAGGTTGTCAGCAAGCTTTGTTGGTAAGATAGACACGCATTGATATTGTTGGCGAACAGGGTGATTTCTTGGTGTGGGGGGTTTCAAAATAAGTGCATCTTGTTTCATATTTAAATTTTAGTTAATAGTGACAGTATGTTTTGGTGGCGGCATGTTCAGTTTCATCATTAGCCATTTTTTGTTTTGTTTTCATTTGATAAGCAAACTGACGCACCGTGAAAAATAATATGCACATAATCCTAAAATTGGACTTTATTTTAATAAAATATTGTGCAACTGACAGTGTAACGAAAACATTAAAGCAATATGGAAAGGTGGGTAGGCTACAATCCATTTTGTAAAACAACTGAAATGGATAAAAGACGTAGGCCTATACCTTTCCTGTCGCAACACTTTTATCTAAAGTTGTGCAATCTCTCATGAATCGGAATTATTCCTCAATGAAGTTAAAAAAGCTCTTTTGAAGCCTTTTTGTCACATTATTTTAAGACAGGTTTTTAAATAAAACTTGTCTTAAAATAATGTTCACCTATAGTTCTGTTTAGCCACAGGTTTATAGCTATTGTGTATTTTTACAGATTCATTCATTTGTGCTTGCTTCGTTTTTAGCTCTTTTCTGATTACACAGAACACAACGATGAAGAATTCTCTATTTTTTAAATCTAGGCGACACATTAAAAACTTTATCTACTGAGCTTATATTACAGGCTCTCGAAAACAACAACTAGCCAATTCACTAAAAAAAAGAAGCATTTTTTTAAGATTTACGCAGTTGAATTAATAGTAAAATTCCACCAAATTGAATTGAATAATCCTTACGTAATTTAATTGAATAATTGATTAAGAATTGTCCTAAATATTCAATTCAATTAGAAATCTTGAAAAAAAGCTTAATTTTTAAGCTTTTTTACATTGCATAACTGCAATGCCATTATCTTCACTATTAGGCTAACATAACTCGTGCATCTTCAGTTAACTTCCCTGCAGAGTCTTGAAATGCAGAAAATTGGGGTTTATGGAATGCGTTCATGCATGTTCAGCTTTGTTTCTTAATTTGTTTAACACAAACTAAAATGTGTGCTTAGATAAACCAACCTGGTATAGCTACGATTCATTTGATTATTTGGGGCCAACTGAAAGTTTTGTTATTAGATTTGCACTTTCGCTGGGAATAAGTACCAAAATATTGTACACATTACATACCATTTAAAAAACGAGTTCGTTAATGTAAGACAGTGTTAATTTCGTTAACGCGAACTATGACGAAAAATGTTCGTTGACGACCTTTTTTCCCCTGACTAAGACAAGACGATGAGAGACGACACCCACGTCATTAAACGATAACTGTGACTATCAACGCATGCAATATCGTTGACGAAAAAAGACGAGACTGATCGGTAAAAACAAGACTTTACCAAAACCACTTTTTTCGAATAAAGGAGAAGACAACATTACAGGCTGTGTTTGCGAGCGTTCATGCTTACGGTTGCCATATTTCAATTTAATCCCCAGTTAAAATTTTCTGTTTAAATAACACGTTTTCTACCCGGTCTTTTCAATGGTATCTGGCAACCATGCGCGAGCGCTCTCTCTACATGCTGAAGAAGCGCGGATGATCTGAAAAAACAGAGTTCAGCGAACTTCATTTGAGATTTTCTACTTAAATTAAAGTGTCATTCAGTCTGTCTTTTTTCTGTCACTAGCCGATTGCGCTGTTTGTGAGACGAAATTCAGTCTGATATCCAGCAGTGTTTTTAATGTTGATCATATTAGCCCTATACGAGCAAGAATGCAATGTTTCCCGAATATCCACACGATTTCAAATGTGACATTGATTTTATACAACAGTTCAACAAACAAGAGGGGAACATTAAGTGATGTAGGCCTACTACATTTAAAACTGTATTGTCAGTAGGCTATTATTGCTGTATTTTGCAACAAACGCCACAGCAGAACTGCAGCACTGTGGCTTTGAACGAATCGTGAGATTCAATGATCCGTCAATAAGTACAGCCATAGATATCATATAGAGACTAGATGACCTATTGGCCGCTGTGGCGCAAGAAATGCGGCCGCCATCTTAAACCGGTCATACTCCTATTTGAGTTGCATAGCAGCAGTAGATGCCAGAGCACTGTGCAGCATATTCCTGCTCAAATCGGCGGACCATCACTCGGGGATTACTTTCCACAAGTAAGATTTAACATTTAACATTACCGTACTATTGTTTGTATTTTGTGAGTAAAATATCCAATGTGTCCTGTATCGTAGCTACGCGTATGACCTTTGCAGCAAAAGTACCCGCGTGAAAATCAGTTCGGTATTCAGTGAGATATGATTAATTAAATGCGCTGGCAGCTCATTGCACCTGCCAAACAGATTACACTGAGCGGAGCGGGTGACCGGTTTAAGATGGCGGCCCCACGGCTCGTCCGCGCCAATAGGCAGTAGTCTCAGTATGTCTATGAGTACAGCAACTTGCTTCGTTACTAAATGAATGGCTCGATGACTCAATCATAACTTAACGCCACCTAGTGGCCATTTTAATTTAATATTTAAAAGTATAACTTCGTTTTTACCATCATTGCATATTTATTGAACATTGTTTTATTTAAATCATTTATTTTATAAAGGTATTTATAAAGGAAAAAAAATATACTGGAAAAATCGATTAAAGAGGGCAAATATTGTCCCTTAATGGAAAAGGTGTCTAAGTGGAAGAGGGGTTACGGCACTCTAAAAAATGTAAGAACCACTGAACTAAGGAAAATGGATATGTAGAATTGCACAAGTGCTACAGCTAGAGTGCAATGTCAATACAGCCTGTTACCTTGATTCAAATTTCTCATAAGCTTAATGAACTGGCCTAGAGAGAAAAATTGTTATGACATTTTTTGTCTAAAGACTAGGCTATACATATGCCAAAATTCGGTAACTGCAATTTGACTAAAAGTAAAGACAAAATGCAATGACTTTTCGTCAACTAAAACTAGACTAAAACTATGAAAGACAAAATGACTAAAATGTGACTTAGACCAATAAGCATTTTCGTCTGAAGATGAAAACTAAGACTAAATCAAAAATTGCTGCCAAAATTAACGCTGATGTAAGAACTTGATTTTACAGATTTGCACACTGCAAACCCGTTGATCACGACATCTAATAAAGCAACATAAACTTGTTTTTTAAACGATACTTTCATGTATGCACTGTTATGTAGGTTAATATTTAAACATTTATACTATATATGGTAAGATACAACATGATTCGAGAAACGTAGTCTTAGAAATTCAGTTTTAAGTTTATAAGCTTAGTCAAATAAATAATCAACTTCTCAATATGGAATTCACTATCAGAATTAATATTTAGAATGTAAATTGACTGAAAATAACAACAGTAAATCCCATAAAAGACACAATAGCCTACCGGGCAGAAGTTTGGAATAATGTTTTAATATTTTTTGAAAGAAGTCTCTTCTCAACAAGGCTGCTTTTGTTTGATCAAAAATACAATTAAAACAATAATATTGTGAACTATTATTACTTTCTTTTTAAATGTTTGAATTTTATACTTTTAAAATGTAATTTATTCCTGCGATACAAAGCTGAATTTTCAGCATCATTGCTCAGTCCTCAATGTCACACGAACCTTTAGAAATCTTTCAATATGCTGACTTGCTACTCGGTTATTTTTAATTAATATTGGTGTTCAATAATCAGTTATGTTTCTTATTAGCCCATTATCAATGTTAAAAAACAGTTTATGCTGCTTAAGACCGTGATACGTTTTCCCCATGGTTCTTTGGTGAATAGGAAGTCCAATAAGGCTAACAACATTTATTTGAAATATAAATATTTTGTAACTTTAGCCTGTAAATATATTTACAGTTAGGCCTACTTTGAATCAATTTAAATGTGTAATTGCTGAGTAAAGTTATTATTATTATTTACTTGTAGTAGCCTGCTTTATTGTATGCTTGTGTCACGGTTTTTACAGCAATATTAAGCAGCAAAACGGTTTCAAATGTTCATAATAATAATAAATGTTTATTGAGCATTAAATCATCATATTAGAATGATTTCTGAAGGATTATGTGACACTGAAGACAGGATTAATGATGCTGAAAATTCAGCTTTGATTACAGGAATAAATTACCTTTTAAAATATATTTTTAAATAAAAAACGATTCTTGTAAATTAATATTTTACAATATTACTGTTTTTAATGTATAGGCCTATTCTGATTAAATAAATGCTGCCTGTGGTGAACATGAGAGACTTTGAAAAACATACAAATCTTAATTATTCCAAGCTTTTAACCCCTGTTGTAAAAATAAATTTGTCTGGTAGTGGTCAATTAATAATTCCCAAATCCATTGAGGCAATTTAAAAATCAACACTTAAATGAACACTAGATGTCACTGTCCTCCAATCATGTCAAACCAGGATGTGTTCGTCTGTGGTATTTTACAGTCTATGGTGAAGATGCAAACTGGAGTCAATGAAGAGTGACAATGTCGTGTATAAGTGTCAAGTTATTGAGTTAATATGTTGTTTTAAGTGTATACATGATATTTGTTGAAGAAAGTGTTTGAATGAAAGATTAATTATTGTTCTGCCTTGTGTTTTTGCAAGGCTGTGTGTGTGTGTGTGTGCGTGCGTGCGTGCGTGCGTGCGTGCGTGTGTCAAGTCAAGTCATCTTCATTTATATAGTGCTTTTAACAATGTAGATTGTTTCAAAGCAGCTTTCCAGAGATAAACATATAATCAAACAGAGATTGGTTTGGTTTTATAGTGGCTCTTGAAAAATGTTTTTTCCAGCTAAAGTTAGTTTTGATTGATTCACTTCCGTCTAAATGATAGTTTGTTATTAAATTAGGGGCCGCTAAGACGACACCGTTCTCTCTAAACAGACTTTAAACGTGAACCTGTGATAGACGCTGATGGCGTTCACATGCGCATTAAGAATTGATTCTATAGTTATGTGCGTTTGAATATATGTGCGCAGGTTTGTAATTCCTTACAAACCATGCCTAAACAAACTACTTGTCTTGTCTATAAATTTTGATGCAGAATTTTATTTTATCTATAAATTTTGATGCAGAATTTTATTTTATCTTATCACTTTGGGTACGCGAACCGAAAAATTCCACAACGCTTTATCTGTAGAGTGGTATAGGGATCCTCCATAGGGAGAGGCTAGTTGGCACTTCAGCACTGCATTGTCATCAGGTCCAGGCGAAAGTCCTTCGTCAGAACTGGAAACGGCCTGGATCCGGCAGACTGCGGGAAAACCTCGGGATAAACAAAGACACTAAAATTAGCGTAGATGCCATTCTTCTTATGATGTAACGAGTACATCAGGATTTAAGGGAAGTGTTCCCAGTTCCGGCTGACCTAATCTAAGCAGCCTAATATTGAATTATAGAAGTCTATAGAGTGTTATGTGAATGCTAGGTCAAAGAGATGTGTTTTTAGTCTAGCTTTGAACTGACAGACTGTGTCTGCTTCCCGGACAATGTTAGGAAGATTGTTCCAAAGTTTTGGTGCTAAATAGGAAAAGGATCTACCGCCAGCAGTCGATTTAGATATTCTAGGTATAATCAACTGGCCAGAGTTTTGAGATCGCAATAGACGTGAAGGACTATAATGCGTTAAGAGCTCGCTCAAGTACTACGGAGCTAAACCATTTAGTGCTTTGTAAGTAATCAGCAATATTTTAAAATTTATACGATGTTTAATAGGGAGCCAATGCAGTGTTGACAGAACCGGGCTAATATGGTCGTACTTCCTGGTTCTGGTAAGAACTCTAGCGGCTGCGTTTTGAACTAGCTGTAGTTTGTTTATTAAGCGTGCAGGGCAACCTACCAGTAGAGCATTACAATAATCTAGCCTTGATGTCATGAGCGCATGAACTAGTGGTTCCGCATTTGTCAATGAGAGCATATGACGTAATTTAGATATATTTTTAAGATGGAAAAATGCGGTTTTACAGACACTAGACACGTGACTTTCCAAAGAAAGATTGGTATCAAAGAGCACACCCAGGTTCCTAACTGACGACGAAGACTTAACAGAGCAGCCATCAAGTGTTAGGCGGTATTCTAGGTTATTACGTGTGGAAGTTTTTTGTCCAATAATTAGAATCTCTGTTTTTTCAGAATTTAGTAGTAGGTAATTACTAGTCATCCAATTTTTGATATCAACTATGCATTCAGATAATTTTGTGAATTGGTGAGTTTCGTTAGGTTTGGAAGAAATATAGAGCTGAGTATCATCAGCATAACAGTGAAAGCTAATTCCATGTTTCCTAATGATATCTCCTAAAGGTAGCATGTACAGAGTGAACAGCAGCGGTCCTAGTACTGAGCCTTGTGGTACGCCATACTGAACTTGTGATCGATAAGACATCTCTTCATTTACTGCTACAAACTGATAACGGTCAGATAAGTATGATTTAAACCATGCTAATGCAATTCCACTAATGCCAACAAAGTTTTCTAGTCTATTTAAGAGAATGTTGTGGTCAATGGTGTCAAATGCAGCACTAAGATCAAGTAACACTAATAGAGAGATACAACTACGATCGGATGATAAGAGCAAATCATTTGAGACTCTAATGAGAGCTGTCTCAGTGCTATGGTACGGTCTAAATCCTGACTGGAAATCCTCGCAGATATCATTTCTTTCAAGAAAGGAACACAGTTGTGAGGATACTGCTTTTTCTAGTATCTTTGACAGAAAAGGTAGATTTGAGATCGGCCTGTAATTGACTAATTCTGTAGGATCAAGTTGCGTTTTTTTAACAAGCGGTTTAATCATAGCCAGCTTAAAGGTTTTTGGTACGTATCCTAGAGACAAAGACGAATTAATGATGTTAAGAAGAGGATCTATGACTTCTGGAAGCATCTCTTTCAGTAGTTTAGTCGGTATAGGGTCTAACATACATGTTGTCGATTTAGATGAATTAACAAGTTTGCAAAATCTTCCTCTCCTATTGCAACAAAAGAATCAAATTTTACCTCAGGGAGACTATAATGCTGTAGTAGACGGTTGCATAGTTATAATTTTGTCCCTAATATTATCAATCTTATAAGTGAAGCAGTTCATAAAGTCATTACTGCTGTGTTTCTTGGAAACTTCTGGGCTTGAAGCTTTCTTTTTAGTTAGTGTAGCCACTTTTTCAAATAAATACCTTGGAATATGTTTATTTTCTTTTAATAGGGTCGAAAAGTAAGCAGATCTAGCAGCTTTTAAAGCCTCTCAGTAAGCAATCGAGCTCTTTCCATGAAATCCTAAATACTCTAGTTTTGTTTTCTTCCAGTTGCGCTCCATTTTTGTGTTCTTCCAGTTGCGCTCCATTTTTGTGTTCTTCCAGTTGCGCTCCATTTTTGTGTGTGTGTGTGTGTTTCCTCTGAGAAATAATGATCACTATCCTGGACATGTGAGACGCATGTGCGCGTATGTAAAAGGCGAGCCACCCACGGAGACCATTTTATTGTTGAACTTTGATCTTGAATTCATCGAAACTGGTATGAGAAATCTTTTCCTTTTCGTTTTTGGACAAATGGGACTGAGACTTTGTTTTTGCATATTTTTCCTCGAGCTTTGAACGGAGAGACATTGATTCTGAACTGAGCGATTCTAAAGAGTCTGAACTGACATTAACTGAATCAATTCAGTGGATCTTGAATATTTGATTTATTGAGTTTGTATTATGTTTTTTTGAGAGCATTGTTTATTGTTACCAGTAAGCGATGTTACCAGTAAGCGATGTTACCAGTAGGCGATGTTACCAGTAAGCGATGTTACCAGTAAGCGAAGTTACCAGTAAGCGATGTTACCAGTAAGCGAAGTTACCAGTAAGCGAAGTTACCAGTAAGCGAAGTTACCAGTAAGCGATGTTGCCAGTAAGCAATGTTGCCAGTAAGCGAAGTTACCAGTAAGCGATGTTGCCATTAAGCGAAGTTACCAGTAAGCGATGTTACCAGTAAGCGAAGTTACCAGTAAGCGAAGTTACCAGTAAGCGAAGTTACCAGTAAGCGATGTTGCCAGTAAGCGATGTTGCCAGTAAGCGAAGTTACCAGTAAGCGAAGTTACCAGTAAGCGAAGTTACCAGTAAGCGATGTTACCAGTAAGCGAAGTTACCAGTAAGCGATGTTGCCAGTAAGCGAAGTTACCAGTAAGCGATGTTACAAGTAAGCAAAGTAACCAGTGAGCGATGTTGCCAGTAAGTGATGTTGCCAGTAAGCGAAGTTACCAGTAAGCGATGTTACCAGCAAGCGATGTTACCAGTAAGCGATGTTGCCAGTAAGCAAAGTTACCAGTAAGCGATGTTACCAGTAAGCGATGTTACCAGTAGGCGATGTTACCAGTAAGCGATGTTACCAGTAAGCGATGTTACAAGTAAGCAAAGTAACCAGTGAGCGATGTTGCCATTGAGCGATGTTGCCAGTAAGCGATGTTGCCAGTAAGCGAAGTTACCAGTAAGCGATGTTACCAGTAAGCGATGTTGCCAGTAAGCGATGTTGCCAGTAAGCGATGTTGCCAGTAAGCGATGTTGCCAGTAAGCGATGTTACCAGTAAGCGATGTTACCAGTAGGCGATGTTACCAGTAAGCGATGTTACCAGTAAGCGATGTTACAAGTAAGGAAAGTTACCAGTAAGCGATGTTGCCAGTAAGCGATGTTGCCAGTAAGCGATGTTGCCAGTAAGCGATGTTACCAGTAAGCGATGTTGCCAGTAAGCGATGTTGCCAGTAAGCGAAGTTACCAGTAAGCGATGTTACCAGTAAGCGATGTTGCCAGTAAGCGAAGTTACCAGTAAGCGATGTTACCAGTAAGCGATGTTACCAGTGAGCAAAGTTACCAGTGAGCGATGTTACCAGTAAGCGATGTTACCAGTATGCGATGTTACCAGTAAGCGAAGTTACCAGTAAGGGATGTTCCCAGTAAGCGAAGTTACCAGTAAGCGAAGTTACCAGTAAGCGAAGTTACCAGTAAGCGATGTTACCAGTAAGCGATGTTACCAGTAAGCGATGTTACCAGTAAGCGAAGTTACCAGTAAGCGATGTTACCAGTAAGCAAAGTTACCAGTATGCAATGTTACCAGTAAGTGAAGTTACCAGTATGCAATGTTACCAGTAAGTGAAGTTACCAGTAAGCGAAGTTACCAGTAAGCAAAGTTACCAGTATGCAATGTTACCAGTAAGTGAAGTTACCAGTATGCAATGTTACCAGTAAGTGAAGTTACCAGTAAGCGATGTTCAAGTTCAAGTTTATTTATATAGCACATTTAAACACAACACTAGTTGACCAAAGTGCTTTCCATAATAGACAACACATATACCTGACAGCAACCGTGAGAAAAAATAAAAGATGTTACCAGTAAGCGAAGTTACCAGTAAGCGAAGTTACCAGTAAGCGAAGTTACCAGTAAGCGAAGTTACCAGTAAGCGATGTTACCAGTAAGCGATGTTACCAGTAAGCGAAGTTACCAGTATGCGATGTTACCAGTATGCGATGTTACCAGTAAGTTAAGTTACCAGTAAGTTAAGTTACCAGTAATCGAAGTTACCAGTATGCGATGTTACCAGTAAGCGATGTTACCAGTAAGTTAAGTTACCAGTAAGCGATGTTACCAGTTAGCGATGTTACCAGTAAGCGATGTTACCAGTAAGCGATGTTACCAGTAAGCGATGTTGCTTCCCTCTCTCCAGTAGCCGCTCATTACCTTCTGATGAGTTGGCCCGTATCGAACCATATTGAACCCTATACAAGTGTGACACATCAGACCTGGCACGTGTGCCATGTTACATTTTACCATAGTACGCTCTCAGAAAAAAGGTACAAAAGCTGTCACTGGGGCGGGTCCCTTTCAAAAGATACACCACTTAGTCAACTAGTCTGACTAAAACTCCATAATGAATACAAAAATTCACAAACTTCCCTTTTGTAATTAAAACAAATTATGAATAAAATGTCATGATATATAGTATATTTTTATTTTAAATGGATTAGGACAATAGAGTAGCTGTGTTGTGGAGAGGCATCAGGATGGCAGTGCGTTTTGGGAATTGTTTTTTCTCACTTTTTCCTCTCTCCTTTTCTCTCGCCTCATCTGCCTTTATCCCATGTGCTGTTTTTTCTTCTTGGAGTCTGGAGAAGGCAGTGGAGGAGGTCCGAGATCCTCAAGGATGCTGTATATATCGGCATACTTGGTTTCCACTGGTTCCTCTTTCTTTATAACCTTCTTTGGAGGCCGGCTGCGTGGCATCAGCTTTTTCCCGATCTGCAATAGAGACGTGATTTTTAAGTTAGCATCACACTATTGATCCATATTACAATATTTAATGAGCAAGACAAAAGTACGGTGGAAGTAGTGCTGGTTCTGTGTGCACTTACTATTTTCACTGGAGGAGCGAGAGCTGTCTCCCGTCTTTTCTGCCTCCGTTCCTCTAGTGCTTCTGACTGTAGCCCGTCACTGTGAAAGAGAGAAAGCAGGAGTGAGATTATCAAGAGGTCACTCAAACCATAAAATTATAATAGCCACTGATGATCATCACAGTAGCTTTATCGCTTTGTGACATAAAGACATGTATTTTTATATCTTACCACATATCATAGTCTTTCATGTGTGCGCACACACACACACACACACACACACACACACACACACACACACACACACACACAAACCCACACACACACGCTCAAACACGTGTATGTGTGTTTGTGAGTGACACAGATGATAGCCCATTTTAGCTGAAACCATGTCGCCCATTTTATCTCAGCGGGTTAAGGTGAATTGATCCGCCAAGAAAAACATAACTTTTTCAAAAAATATGTTCATATACCAAACTAACAACATTATATCTGATTGATGCCATCAAGACAGATATTATGCGTAGTTTTTTTATGTGCATGTTTTTTTCTTTTTATAGATTTATCATCCTTATAATAGTTAAGTTAGATTTGGTATGCCAGGCTACTTACCATGCATCTTTCTTGTGTAGTCTTGATTTGAATGATTCCCCCGCCCACCATAGGCAAGGCAAGGCAAGGCAAGTTTATTTATATAGCACATTTCATACACAATGGTAATTCAAAGTGCTTTACATAGAAGAAATTAAAATAATCAAAAGAAATCAGAATAATTAAAACAGTTTAGAATAAAAGATAAAATACAGAAATAATCAAATGAAATCAGAATAATTAAAACATAAAATAAAATACAGTACAAACAGTAGGACGAACAGTTGCACAGTGCTCATTCAGTAAATGCACAGTTAAACAGATGTGTTTTGAGTCTGGATTTGAATGTGACTACTGTAGGAGCACATCTGATCTCTTCTGGAAGCTGGTTCCAGCTGCGGCTGGCATAGTAGCTAAAAGCAGACTCGCCATGCTTAGAGTGAACCCTTGGTATTTCTAGCCGATGTGATCCTAATGATCTGAGTGATCTGTTGGGTTTATATTCACTGAGCATATCTGCAATGTATTGAGGTCCTAGGCCATTGGATGATTTATATACCAGTAATAATACTTTAAAATCAATCCTAAATGTAACTGGCAGCCAGTGTAAAGACCTGAGGACTGGTGTGATGTGTTCATATTTTCTGGTTCTGCTCAGAATCCTAGCAGCAGCGTTCTGTATGAGCTGCAACTGTCTTATGGTGTTTTTGGGAAGGCCAGTGAGGAGTCCATTACAATAATCCACCCTACTGGTGATGAAAGCATGCACAAGTTTTTCTAAGTCTTGACTGGAAACAAAGCATCTAATTCTTGCAATATTTTTCAGGTGATAGTATGTTGATTTAGTTATTGCTTTGACATGACTACTGAAACTAAGGTCTGACTCCAGAGACACACCCAGATTCCTGACTTGATTTTTAGTTGTTTGACCCCTAGACTGAAGGTATGCGTTCACCTTGAGAACTTCATCTTTGTTTCCAAACGCAATGACTTCAGTTTTGTCTTTGTTTAACTGAAGAAAGTTTTGGCACATCCAATTGTTTACTTCATCAATGCATTGGCAAAGGGAGTCAATGGGGCTGTAATCGTTAGGCGATAGGGATAAGTAGAGCTGTGTGTCGTCTGCATAGCTATGGTAAGCGATTTGGTTCTTTCTCATTATTTGGCTCATTGGGAGCATGTACAGGTTGAATAGGGGTGGCGCAAGAATTGAGCCTTGAGGGACTCCGCATGTCATTGATGTCCACTCAGACTTATGGTCTCCTATACTCACATAATAACCTCTGCCTCCTAAGTATGACCTGAACCATTTTAGGACTATCCCAGAAAGCCCGACCCAGTTTTCCAGCCTGTCAAGAAGTATTTTGTGATTGACAGTGTCAAATGCAGCACTGAGGTCGAGTAGTACCAGCACTGATAATTTGCCTGTATCAGTATTTAAGCGAATATCATTTATTATCTTTATGAGCACGGTCTCTGTACTGTGGTGCGGTCGGAAACCAGATTGAAAATGGTCAAAGTATCCATTCGAGCTTAAGAATTTGTTCAGCTGATTGAAGACAACTTTTTCAATGATCTTGCCTATGAAAGGAAGATTTGAGATCGGTCTATAGTTGTTTAATATGGTCTTATCCAGATTGCTCTTTTTCAGGAGGGGCTTGACAACAGCAGTTTTCAGGGAGGTCGGAAAACTCCCAGAGAGAAGTGAGGCATTTACCACTTCTAGGAGATCTGCTTCTAAGCTGTGTAACACATTTTTGAAAAAATATGTGGGAAGTGCGTCAAGGGCGCAGGTTGATGTTTTTAGGTGCTGTACGGTTTCTTCCAAAATGTTGCCATCAATTTCTTCGAAATCAGACATAGTGGCTACTTTCTCGTGCTGTTGTCTGATCTGCCTGACCCCAGCGCAACTCAAGGATGAGCTGATCACCTTTCTGATATTATTGATTTTCTCAGAGAAGAAGGAAGCAAACTCACTGCACTTTCTCACTGAGAGCATTTCACTGGGAATCTGGCTTGGGGGGTTTGTCAGTCTCTCTACAGTAGCAAAAAGAGTGCGCGTGTTGTTTATATTGCTGTTTATAATATTCGAGAAGAAAGTCTGTCTAGCTTTGCTTAGTTCCTTATTGAAAGCATGGATGCTGTCTTTGTAGATGTTATAATGGACTACAAGTTTTGTCTTCCGCCACATGCGCTCTGCTTTTCTGCAATGTCTTTTCATATTTTGCACTGCTGTTGAGTTTCTCCAAGGTGCTTTTTGTCTGCCACTCTTCTTCCTGACTTTCACAGGAGCAATATCATCAATTACACTCTTAACTTTTGAGTTAAAAGAATCAAGGAGAAAATCAACAGAGTCAGCAGATATGCTTGGTGCTAAAGATATAGCCTTCATAAATAGTACACTAGTGTTCTCATTTAAGTATCTCTTCTTGACAGACACAGATCGAGCTTCAATGGCAGGAGAGATCAATATATCAAAGAAAATACAAAAATGATCAGACAGTGCTAAATCCTTAATAACAATTGATGAAATGTTTAGACCCTTACTGATAAGTAAATCTAGAGTGTGTCCACGATTATGTGTGGGTCCATGTACATGCTGAGTCAGATCAAAAGTTTTTAAAACAGTTTTGATTTCTTTTGCCATATTGTTTTCTGCATTATCTATGTGAATGTTAAAATCTCCAGCAATGGCAAAGCAGTCAAACTCTGAGGAAATTGTTGATAACAGTTCTGTTAAGTTCTCAGCAAAAGCTGGAGAGTATTTTGGAGGCCTGTAAACAATGATAAGTAAAATGCGTGGAGCACCTTTTAACACAATACCCAGATATTCGAAAGACGGGTAATTCCCAAATGATATTTGCTTACATTGATAGACATCTTTATAAAGAGCAGCTAAACCCCCACCTCTTCTGACAGCTCTGCAGACACTCATAAAAGTAAAGTTAGGAGGGGCTGTTTCATTGAGGACTGTTGCACTGCAACTTTCTTCTAGCCAAGTTTCATTTAGCAACATAAAATCCAGGTTGTATGTGCTTATTAAGTCGTTGACTAAAAGTGATTTATTTTTAAGTGAGCGGATGTTTAAAAGTGCTAACTTAACAGTCTTACTTTTTGTCCTCACAGCAATCTTGGTATGTCGTGTAATAGGCACCAGATTAGATGGGTTTGCTGTATGGCTTTTGAAGGCCTTAGACTTTCTATCATATAATCGAACAGCAATAGAAAAAGATACAGGCACACTGGGTTCCCGCTTGTTCTGTAAACATTTGAGAAAGTTATTGTTATCATAGCGGGGACCCGACGCATATCACTGAGAGCTGGTATCAGTTGTTTTTGGTTCACCTCGAGCCGCTGGAGGAGGGTGTGCCGAAGAGCTCTCACAGGGGGGAGGGGGTGGGCGAGCTGGGCCCGCAGGCTTTGGTGGTTGCGGGGCCTGGCGTTTTTTGGTTGGTATCTGGGGGCTCGCAGCAAAAGAGTGGGATAGTCTAGTACCAGCATGCACCAGTTGTTCCATTTTCTCTGAGAAGCACAGAAGTGGAGATGCTGGAGAGAGTGATAATGTTTCCGGTGAGAGGGATTTTTGCTCTGGTGTTATTGGAGGCTGTAATATGCTGTCCTGGTTTCCCTGGCTGTTTTCCATAAAGTCATCCTTGGGTGCTGTATCTTGGAGCAGTGCTGGTATGTCACAGTCTGTCTGTGGTGAGCTCTGTGGGCAGGGCTCAGCTGAGATTGTGTCCGTGAGCAGAGGTTGTTGTGGCTGAGTGGTGTTATCACTGTCCTTGTGTGATGTGTCAACCGCATGTCCATTCAGGTGCTGAAGTGAAGTCCTGTGGTCATTCATACTGTATCCAGGTGTGTGTGTGCCATTCAGGTTGAGTGGATTGGCACACATTGCAGAAGGATGACGGAGGGAGAAGTAGATATTGTCCTTTAGCACTCTTGAACCAAGTTTGTTTGGGTGGTGGCCATCCTGTTGAAACAGTTGCCTCTGACTCCAGAAAAGATTGAAGTTGTCAATAAAGTTCACTCCTTTTATATTGCAGGTTTTTTGCAGCCATGTATTAAGCCCAAGCAACCGTGAAAACCTGTTTGTTCCTCTTGCTGGGAGTGGTCCACTGATGAATGTTTGAACTTTCAGTCTTTTAAGTGTTTCAAAAAGTTCATTGAAATCCTTTTTAAGAAGTTCCGACTGCTCTTTATGAATATCATTCTTCCCCACATGAATGATGAGTCGATTTGCAGTCTTATGTTTCATCAGAATGTTCTGAAGTTCCCTGTTTACATCAGATGTTGTTGCTTGTGGAAGGCAGCACGTTGTTGTATCCCTGCTATTAATGTTTCTGATTATAGAGTCGCCCACTATCAGAGTCCTGGGCCCGGCTGCGCTCTGAGCTGAGTGCCGCTGTCTGCTCGACCTTGAGCCCCAGTTAGCATCAGTGTTAGCTACTGGCTGATTCAGTCTGTGTGCGATCACATTCATCAAATTTGGGGATTCCTCATTCATTAATACTTCAAATCTGTTCTCAAGATGTATAGGCGGTGCTACCACCAGACCAGTGTTTGCAGTCCTTGTCAGAGCCGTATCTGGGGTAGAGGATGCTACTGCAGTAATATGTGATGCTCGTGACAATCTGATGTCTCGAGTGCCTTTCTATCTGTCCATAGCAACCATAAACCAATCAAATCACCTGTTACTTCTCAAGCACAGTTATGACAACAGCTTGAAATCCTCTGCAGTCATTGGCTCTAAATTCCAGAGGGGCTTGGAACCCCCAAACCTTAAATGGCCCATTATACCTGATATCTCCCTAACTATCACTGTCCATTCTGTGAGACCTGGATCTACAAACCAAGGGAGTTTTACAATGCTGTCACTGTGCGGTCTGTGCAATCTATCCATCTATCTGTCTGTCTATCCATCTATCTGTCTGTCTATCCATCTATCTGTCTGTCTGTCTGTCTGTCTATCCATCTATCTGTCTGTCTATCCATCTATCTGTCTGTTTTTCCCATCTGTCTGCCTGTCTATCCATCTATGTTCTTCCATCTATCTGTCATGTCTATCCATCTATCTGTCTGTTCTTCCATCTATCTGTCTGTCTATCCATCTATCTGTCTGTCTATCCATCTATCTGTCTGTTCTTCCCATCTGTCTGCCTGTCTGTCCATCTATCTGTCTGTTCTTCCATCTATCTCTCTGTCTATCCATCTATCTGTCTGTCTATCCATCTATCTGTCTGTTCTTCCCATCTATCTGTCTGTCTATCCATCTATCTGTCTGTCTGTCTATCCATCTATCTCTCTGTCTGTCTGTCCATCTATCTGTCTGTTCTTCCATCTATCTGTCATGTCTGTCCATCTATCTGTCTGTTCTTCCATCTATCTGTCTGTCTATCCATCTATCTGTCTGTCTATCCATCTATCTGTCTGTTCTTCCCATCTGTCTGCCTGTCTGTCCATCTATCTGTCTGTTCTTCCATCTATCTGTCTGTTCTTCCATCTATCTCTCTGTCTATCCATCTATCTGTCTGTCTATCCATCTATCTGTCTGTTCTTCCCATCTATCTGTCTGTCTATCCATCTATCTGTCTGTCTATCCATCTATCTCTCTGCCTGTCTATCCATCTATCTGTCTGTTCTTCCATCTATCTGTCATGTCTATCCATCTATCTGTCTGTTCGTCCATCTATCTGTCTGTCTATCCATCTATCTGTCTGTCTATCCATCTATCTGTCTGTTCTTCCCATCTGTCTGCCTGTCTGTCCATCTATCTGTCTGTTCTTCCATCTATCTGTCTGTCTATCCATCTGTCTGTCTATCCATCTATCTGTCTGTTCATCCATCTATCTGTCTGTCTATCCATCTATCTGTCTGTTCTTCCCATCTGTCTGTCTATCCATCTATCTATCTGTCTGTCTATCCATCTGTCTGTCTGTTCTTCCCATCTATCTGTCTGTCTATCCATATATATCTCTGTCTGTCTGTCCATCTATCTGTCTGTCTGTCCATCTATCTGTCTGTTCTTCCCATCTATATGTCTGTTTATCCATCTGTCTGTTCTTCCAATCTATCTATCTGTCTATCCATCTGTCTGTCTGTTCTTCCAATCTATCTGTCATGTCTATCCATCTATCTGTCTGTTCTTCCCATCTATCTGTCTGTCTATCCATCTATCTGTATGTTCTTCCCATCTATCTGTCTGTCTATCCATCTATCTGTCTGTTCTTCCCATCTATCTGTCTGTCTATCCATCTGTCTGTCTGTTCTTCCCATCTATCTGTCTGTCTATCCATCTACCTGTCTGTCTGTCTATCCATCTATATGTCTGTCTGTCTATCCATCTATCTGTCTGTTCTTCCCATCTATCTGTCTGTCTATCTATCTATCTGTCTGTCTATCCATCTGTCTGTTCTTCCCATCTATCTGTCTGTCTATGCATCTATCTGTATGTTCTTACCATCTATCTGTCTATCCATCTGTCTGTTTGCTCTTTCCATCTATCTGTATGTCTATCCATCTATCTGTCTGTTCTTCCCATCTATCTGTCATGTCTATCCATCTATCTGTCTGTTCTTCCCCTCTATCTGTCTGTTCTTCCCATCTATCTGTATGTCTATCCATCTATCTGTCTGTCTATCAATCTATCTGTCTGTTCGTCCCATCTATCTGTATGTCTATCCATCTATCTGTCTGTTCTTCCCATCTATCTGTCATGTCTATCCATCTATCTGTCTGTTCTTCCCATCTATCTGCCTGTTCTTCCCATATATCTGCCTGTTCTTCCCATCTATCTGTCTGTTCTTCCCATCTATCTTTATGTCTATCCATCTACCTGTCTGTCTATCCATCTATCTGTCTGTTCTTCCCATCTATTTGTCTGTTCTTCCCATCTATCTGTCATGTCTATCCATCTATCTGTCTGTCTATCCATCTATCTGTCTGTCTATCCATCTATCTGTCTGTTCTTCCCATCTATCTGTCATGTCTATCCATCTATCTGTCTGTTCATCCCATCTATCTGTCTGTTCATCCCATTTATCTGTCTGTCTATCCATCTATCTGTCTGTCTATCCATCTATCTGTCTGTTCTTCCCATCTATCTGTCTGTCTGTCCATCTATCTGTCTGTTCTTCCCATCTATCTGTCTGTTCTTCCCATCTATCTGTCTGTTCTTCCCATCTATCTGTCTGTTCTTCCCATCTATCTGTCTGTCTATCCACCTGTCTGTCTGTTCTTCCCATCTATCTGTCTGTCTGTTCTTCCCATCTATCTGTCTGTCTATCCATCTATCTGTCATGTCTATCCATCTATCTGTCTGTTCTTCCCTTCTATCTGTCTGTCTATCCATCTATCTGTCTGTTCTTCCCATCTATCTGTCGGTCTATACATCTATCTGTCTGTCTATCCATCTATCTGTCTGTTCTTCCCATCTATCTGTCATGTCTGTCCATCTATCTGTCTGTTCTTCCCATCTATCCATCTGTCTATCCATCTATCTGTCTGTTCTTCCCATCTATCTGTCATGTCTATCCATCTATCTGTCTGTCTATCCATCAATCTGTCTGTATATCCATCTATCTGTCTGTTCTTCCCATCTATCTGTCATGTCTATCCATCTATCTGTCTGTCTATCCATCAATCTGTCTGCATATCCATCTATCTGTCTGTTCTTCCCATCTATCTGTCATGTCTATCCATCTATCTGTCTTTTCTTCCCCTCTCTATGTCTTTTCTTCCCATCTATCTGTCTGTTCTTCCCATCTATCTGTCTGTCTATCCACCTGTCTGTCTGTTCTTCCCATCTATCTGTCTGTCTGTTCTTCCCATCTATCTGTCTGTCTGTTCTTCCCATCTATCTATCTGTCTGTCTATCCATCTATCTGTCATGTCTATCCATCTATCTGTCTGTTCTTCCCTTCTATCTGTCTGTCTATCCATTTATCTGTCTGTTCTTCCCATCTATCTGTCTGTCTATACATCTATCTGTCTGTCTATCCATCTATCTCTCTGTTCTTCCCATCTTTCAGTCATGTCTATTAATCTATCTGTTTGTCTATCCATCAATCTGTCTGTATATCCATCTATCTGTCTGTTCTTCCCATCTATCTGTCATGTCTATCCATCTATCTGTCTGTTCTTCCCATCTATCTGTCTGTCTATCCATCTATCTGTCTGTTCTTCCCATCTATCTGTCTGTCTATCCATCTATCTGTCTGTCTGTCTATCCATCTATCTCTCTGTCTGTCTGTCCATCTATCTGTCTGTTCTTCCATCTATCTGTCATGTCTGTCCATCTATCTGTCTGTTCTTCCATCTATCTGTCTGT
The DNA here is from genome assembly GCF_051911475.1 of Siphateles boraxobius. Taxonomy (NCBI): domain Eukaryota; kingdom Metazoa; phylum Chordata; class Actinopteri; order Cypriniformes; family Leuciscidae; genus Siphateles; species Siphateles boraxobius. The sequence continues at coordinate 2,468,564 of NW_027509141.1, read as the reverse complement.
TCTTCCATCTATCTGTCTGTCTATCCATCTATCTGTCTGTCTATCCATCTATCTGTCTGTCTATCCATCTATCTGTCTGTTCTTCCCATCTGTCTGCCTGTCTGTCCATCTATCTGTCTGTTCTTCCATCTATCTCTCTGTCTATCCATCTATCTGTCTGTCTATCCATCTATCTGTCTGTTCTTCCCATCTATCTGTCTGTCTATCCATCTATCTGTCTGTCTGTCTATCCATCTATCTCTCTGCCTGTCTATCCATCTATCTGTCTGTTCTTCCATCTATCTGTCATGTCTATCCATCTATCTGTCTGTTCGTCCATCTATCTGTCTGTCTATCCATCTATCTGTCTGTCTATCCATCTATCTGTCTGTTCTTCCCATCTGTCTGCCTGTCTGTCCATCTATCTGTCTGTTCTTCCATCTATCTGTCTGTCTATCCATCTGTCTGTCTATCCATCTATCTGTCTGTCTATCCATCTATCTGTCTGTCTATCCATCTATCTGTCTGTTCTTCCCATCTGTCTGTCTATCCATCTATCTGTCTGTCTATCCATCTGTCTGTCTGTTCTTCCCATCTATCTGCCTGTCTATCCATATATATCTCTGTCTGTCTGTCCATCTATCTGTCTGTCTGTCCATCTATCTGTCTGTTCTTCCCATCTATATGTCTGTTTATCCATCTGTCTGTTCTTCCAATCTATCTATCTGTCTATCCATCTGTCTGTCTGTTCTTCCCATCTATCTGTCATGTCTATCCATCTATCTGTCATGTCTATCCATCTATCTGTCTGTTCTTCCCATCTATCTGTCTGTCTATCCATCTATCTGTATGTTCTTCCCATCTATCTGTCTGTCTATCCATCTATCTGTATGTTCTTCCCATCTATCTGTCTGTCTATCCATCTATCTGTCTGTTCTTCCCATCTATCTGTCTGTCTATCCATCTGTCTGTCTGTTCTTCCCATCTATCTGTCTGTCTATCCATCTACCTGTCTGTCTGTCTATCCATCTATATGTCTGTCTGTCTATCCATCTATCTGTCTGTTCTTCCCATCTATCTGTCTGTCTATCTATCTATCTGTCTGTCTATCCATCTGTCTGTTCTTCCCATCTATCTGTCTGTCTATGCATCTATCTGTATGTTCTTACCATCTATCTGTCTATCCATCTGTCTGTTTGCTCTTTCCATCTATCTGTATGTCTATCCATCTATCTGTCTGTTCTTCCCATCTATCTGTCATGTCTATCCATCTATCTGTCTGTTCTTCCCCTCTATCTGTCTGTTCTTCCCATCTATCTGTATGTCTATCCATCTATCTGTCTGTCTATCAATCTATCTGTCTGTTCGTCCCATCTATCTGTATGTCTATCCATCTATCTGTCTGTTCTTCCCATCTATCTGTCATGTCTATCCATCTATCTGTCTGTTCTTCCCATCTATCTGCCTGTTCTTCCCATATATCTGCCTGTTCTTCCCATCTATCTGTCTGTTCTTCCCATCTATCTTTATGTCTATCCATCTACCTGTCTGTCTATCCATCTATCTGTCTGTTCTTCCCATCTATTTGTCTGTTCTTCCCATCTATCTGTCATGTCTATCCATCTATCTGTCTGTCTATCCATCTATCTGTCTGTCTATCCATCTATCTGTCTGTTCTTCCCATCTATCTGTCATGTCTATCCATCTATCTGTCTGTTCATCCCATTTATCTGTCTGTCTATCCATCTATCTGTCTGTCTATCCATCTATCTGTCTGTTCTTCCCATCTATCTGTCTGTCTGTCCATCTATCTGTCTGTTCTTCCCATCTATCTGTCTGTTCTTCCCATCTATCTGTCTGTTCTTCCCATCTATCTGTCTGTTCTTCCCATCTATCTGTCTGTCTATCCACCTGTCTGTCTGTTCTTCCCATCTATCTGTCTGTCTGTTCTTCCCATCTATCTGTCTGTCTATCCATCTATCTGTCATGTCTATCCATCTATCTGTCTGTTCTTCCCTTCTATCTGTCTGTCTATCCATCTATCTGTCTGTTCTTCCCATCTATCTGTCGGTCTATACATCTATCTGTCTGTCTATCCATCTATCTGTCTGTTCTTCCCATCTATCTGTCATGTCTGTCCATCTATCTGTCTGTTCTTCCCATCTATCCATCTGTCTATCCATCTATCTGTCTGTTCTTCCCATCTATCTGTCATGTCTATCCATCTATCTGTCTGTCTATCCATCAATCTGTCTGTATATCCATCTATCTGTCTGTTCTTCCCATCTATCTGTCATGTCTATCCATCTATCTGTCTGTCTATCCATCAATCTGTCTGCATATCCATCTATCTGTCTGTTCTTCCCATCTATCTGTCATGTCTATCCATCTATCTGTCTTTTCTTCCCCTCTCTATGTCTTTTCTTCCCATCTATCTGTCTGTTCTTCCCATCTATCTGTCTGTCTATCCACCTGTCTGTCTGTTCTTCCCATCTATCTGTCTGTCTGTTCTTCCCATCTATCTATCTGTCTGTCTATCCATCTATCTGTCATGTCTATCCATCTATCTGTCTGTTCTTCCCTTCTATCTGTCTGTCTATCCATTTATCTGTCTGTTCTTCCCATCTATCTGTCTGTCTATACATCTATCTGTCTGTCTATCCATCTATCTCTCTGTTCTTCCCATCTTTCAGTCATGTCTATTAATCTATCTGTTTGTCTATCCATCAATCTGTCTGTATATCCATCTATCTGTCTGTTCTTCCCATCTATCTGTCATGTCTATCCATCTATCTGTCTGTTCTTCCCATCTATCTGTCTGTCTATCCATCTATCTGTCTGTTCTTCCCATCTATCTGTCTGTCTATCCATCTATCTGTCTGTCTGTCTATCCATCTATCTCTCTGTCTGTCTGTCCATCTATCTGTCTGTTCTTCCATCTATCTGTCATGTCTGTCCATCTATCTGTCTGTTCTTCCATCTATCTGTCTGTCTATCCATCTATCTGTCTGTCTATCCATCTATCTGTCTGTCTATCCATCTATCTGTCTGTTCTTCCCATCTGTCTGCCTGTCTGTCCATCTATCTGTCTGTTCTTCCATCTATCTCTCTGTCTATCCATCTATCTGTCTGTCTATCCATCTATCTGTCTGTTCTTCCCATCTATCTGTCTGTCTATCCATCTATCTGTCTGTCTGTCTATCCATCTATCTCTCTGCCTGTCTATCCATCTATCTGTCTGTTCTTCCATCTATCTGTCATGTCTATCCATCTATCTGTCTGTTCGTCCATCTATCTGTCTGTCTATCCATCTATCTGTCTGTCTATCCATCTATCTGTCTGTTCTTCCCATCTGTCTGCCTGTCTGTCCATCTATCTGTCTGTTCTTCCATCTATCTGTCTGTCTATCCATCTGTCTGTCTATCCATCTATCTGTCTGTCTATCCATCTATCTGTCTGTCTATCCATCTATCTGTCTGTTCTTCCCATCTGTCTGTCTATCCATCTATCTGTCTGTCTATCCATCTGTCTGTCTGTTCTTCCCATCTATCTGCCTGTAAATCCATATATATCTCTGTCTGTCTGTCCATCTATCTGTCTGTCTGTCCATCTATCTGTCTGTTCTTCCCATCTATATGTCTGTTTATCCATCTGTCTGTTCTTCCAATCTATCTATCTGTCAATCCATCTGTCTGTCTGTTCTTCCCATCTATCTGTCATGTCTATCCATCTATCTGTCTGTTCTTCCCATCTATCTGTCTGTCTATCCATCTATCTGTATGTTCTTCCCATCTATCTGTCTGTCTATCCATCTATCTGTATGTTCTTCCCATCTATCTGTATGTCTATCCATCTATCTGTCTGTTCTTCCCATCTATCTGTCTGTCTATCCATCTGTCTGTCTGTTCTTCCCATCTATCTGTCTGTCTATCCATCTACCTGTCTGTCTGTCTATCCATCTATATGTCTGTCTGTCTATCCATCTATCTGTCTGTTCTTCCCATCTATCTGTCTGTCTATCTATCTATCTGTCTGTCTATCCATCTGTCTGTTCTTCCCATCTATCTGTCTGTCTATGCATCTATCTGTATGTTCTTACCATCTATCTGTCTATCCATCTGTCTGTTTGCTCTTTCCATCTATCTGTATGTCTATCCATCTATCTGTCTGTTCTTCCCATCTATCTGTCATGTCTATCCATCTATCTGTCTGTTCTTCCCCTCTATCTGTCTGTTCTTCCCATCTATCTGTATGTCTATCCATCTATCTGTCTGTCTATCAATCTATCTGTCTGTTCGTCCCATCTATCTGTATGTCTATCCATCTATCTGTCTGTTCTTCCCATCTATCTGTCATGTCTATCCATCTATCTGTCTGTTCTTCCCATCTATCTGCCTGTTCTTCCCATATATCTGCCTGTTCTTCCCATCTATCTGTCTGTTCTTCCCATCTATCTTTATGTCTATCCATCTACCTGTCTGTCTATCCATCTATCTGTCTGTTCTTCCCATCTATTTGTCTGTTCTTCCCATCTATCTGTCATGTCTATCCATCTATCTGTCTGTCTATCCATCTATCTGTCTGTTCTTCCCATCTATCTGTCATGTCTATCCATCTATCTGTCTGTTCATCCCATTTATCTGTCTGTCTATCCATCTATCTCTCTGTCTGTTCATCTATCTGTCTGTCTATCCATCTATCTGTCTGTCTATCCATCTATCTGTCTGTTCTTCCCATCTATCTGTCTGTTCTTCCCATCTATCTGTCTGTTCTTCCCATCTATCTGTCTGTCTATCCACCTGTCTGTCTGTTCTTCCCATCTATCTGTCTGTCTGTTCTTCCCATCTATCTGTCTGTCTATCCATCTATCTGTCATGTCTATCCATCTATCTGTCTGTTCTTCCCTTCTATCTGTCTGTCTATCCATCTATCTGTCTGTTCTTCCCATCTATCTGTCGGTCTATACATCTATCTGTCTGTCTATCCATCTATCTGTCTGTTCTTCCCATCTATCTGTCATGTCTGTCCATCTATCTGTCTGTTCTTCCCATCTATCCATCTGTCTATCCATCTATCTGTCTGTTCTTCCCATCTATCTGTCATGTCTATCCATCTATCTGTCTGTCTATCCATCAATCTGTCTGTCTATCCATCTATCTGTCTGTTCTTCCCATCTATCTGTCATGTCTATCCATCTATCTGTCTGTCTATCCATCAATCTGTCTGCATATCCATCTATCTGTCTGTTCTTCCCATCTATCTGTCATGTCTATCCATCTATCTGTCTTTTCTTCCCCTCTCTATGTCTTTTCTTCCCATCTATCTGTCTGTTCTTCCCATCTATCTGTCTGTCTATCCACCTGTCTGTCTGTTCTTCCCATCTATCTGTCTGTCTGTTCTTCCCATCTATCTATCTGTCTGTCTATCCATCTATCTGTCATGTCTATCCATCTATCTGTCTGTTCTTCCCTTCTATCTGTCTGTCTATCCATTTATCTGTCTGTTCTTCCCATCTATCTGTCTGTCTATACATCTATCTGTCTGTCTATCCATCTATCTGTCTGTTCTTCCCATCTTTCAGTCATGTCTATTAATCTATCTGTTTGTCTATCCATCAATCTGTCTGTATATCCATCTATCTGTCTGTTCTTCCCATCTATCTGTCATGTCTATCCATCTATCTGTCTGTTCTTCCCATCTATCTGTCTGTCTATCCATCTATCTGTCTGTTCTTCCCATCTATCTGTCATGTCTATCCATCTATCTGTCTATTCTTCCCATCTATCTGTCTGTCTATCCATCTATCTGTCTATTCTTCCCATCTATCTGTCTGTCTATCCATCTATCTGTCTGTCTATCCATCTATCTGTCTGTTCTTCCCATCTATCTGTCTGTCTATCCATCTATCTGTCTGTTCTTCCCAACTATCTGTCTGTCTGTCCATCTATCTGTCTGTTCTTCCATCTATCTGTCATGTCTGTCCATCTATCTGTCTGTTCTTCCATCTATCTGTCTGTTCTTCCATCTATCTGTCTGTCTATCCATCTATCTGTCTGTCTATCCATCTATCTGTCTGTCTATCCATCTATCTGTCTGTTCTTCCCATCTGTCTGCCTGTCTGTCCATCTATCTGTCTGTTCTTCCATCTATCTCTCTGTCTATCCATCTATCTGTCTGTCTATCCATCTATCTGTCTGTTCTTCCCATCTATCTGTCTGTCTATCCATCTATCTGTCTGTCTGTCTATCCATCTATCTCTCTGCCTGTCTATCCATCTATCTGTCTGTTCTTCCATCTATCTGTCATGTCTATCCATCTATCTGTCTGTTCGTCCATCTATCTGTCTGTCTATCCATCTATCTGTCTGTCTATCCATCTATCTGTCTGTTCTTCCCATCTGTCTGCCTGTCTGTCCATCTATCTGTCTGTTCTTCCATCTATCTGTCTGTCTATCCATCTGTCTGTCTATCCATCTATCTGTCTGTCTATCCATCTATCTGTCTGTCTATCCATCTATCTGTCTGTTCTTCCCATCTGTCTGTCTATCCATCTATCTGTCTGTCTATCCATCTGTCTGTCTGTTCTTCCCATCTATCTGCCTGTCTATCCATATATATCTCTGTCTGTCTGTCCATCTATCTGTCTGTCTGTCCATCTATCTGTCTGTTCTTCCCATCTATATGTCTGTTTATCCATCTGTCTGTTCTTCCAATCTATCTATCTGTCTATCCATCTGTCTGTCTGTTCTTCCCATCTATCTGTCATGTCTATCCATCTATCTGTCTGTTCTTCCCATCTATCTGTCTGTCTATCCATCTATCTGTATGTTCTTCCCATCTATCTGTCTGTCTATCCATCTATCTGTATGTTCTTCCCATCTATCTGTCTGTCTATCCATCTATCTGTCTGTTCTTCCCATCTATCTGTCTGTCTATCCATCTGTCTGTCTGTTCTTCCCATCTATCTGTCTGTCTATCCATCTACCTGTCTGTCTGTCTATCCATCTATATGTCTGTCTGTTCTTCCCATCTATCTGTCTGTCTATCTATCTATCTGTCTGTCTATCCATCTGTCTGTTCTTCCCATCTATCTGTCTGTCTATGCATCTATCTGTATGTTCTTACCATCTATCTGTCTATCCATCTGTCTGTTTGCTCTTTCCATCTATCTGTATGTCTATCCATCTATCTGTCTGTTCTTCCCATCTATCTGTCATGTCTATCCATCTATCTGTCTGTTCTTCCCCTCTATCTGTCTGTTCTTCCCATCTATCTGTATGTCTATCCATCTATCTGTCTGTCTATCAATCTATCTGTCTGTTCGTCCCATCTATCTGTATGTCTATCCATCTATCTGTCTGTTCTTCCCATCTATCTGTCATGTCTATCCATCTATCTGTCTGTTCTTCCCATCTATCTGCCTGTTCTTCCCATATATCTGCCTGTTCTTCCCATCTATCTGTCTGTTCTTCCCATCTATCTTTATGTCTATCCATCTACCTGTCTGTCTATCCATCTATCTGTCTGTTCTTCCCATCTATTTGTCTGTTCTTCCCATCTATCTGTCATGTCTATCCATCTATCTGTCTGTCTATCCATCTATCTGTCTGTCTATCCATCTATCTGTCTGTTCTTCCCATCTATCTGTCATGTCTATCCATCTATCTGTCTGTTCATCCCATTTATCTGTCTGTCTATCCATCTATCTCTCTGTCTGTTCATCTATCTGTCTGTCTATCCATCTATCTGTCTGTCTATCCATCTATCTGTCTGTTCTTCCCATCTATCTGTCTGTTCTTCCCATCTATCTGTCTGTTCTTCCCATCTATCTGTCTGTCTATCCACCTGTCTGTCTGTTCTTCCCATCTATCTGTCTGTCTGTTCTTCCCATCTATCTGTCTGTCTATCCATCTATCTGTCATGTCTATCCATCTATCTGTCTGTTCTTCCCTTCTATCTGTCTGTCTATCCATCTATCTGTCTGTTCTTCCCATCTATCTGTCGGTCTATACATCTATCTGTCTGTCTATCCATCTATCTGTCTGTTCTTCCCATCTATCTGTCATGTCTGTCCATCTATCTGTCTGTTCTTCCCATCTATCCATCTGTCTATCCATCTATCTGTCTGTTCTTCCCATCTATCTGTCATGTCTATCCATCTATCTGTCTGTCTATCCATCAATCTGTCTGTCTATCCATCTATCTGTCTGTTCTTCCCATCTATCTGTCATGTCTATCCATCTATCTGTCTGTCTATCCATCAATCTGTCTGCATATCCATCTATCTGTCTGTTCTTCCCATCTATCTGTCATGTCTATCCATCTATCTGTCTTTTCTTCCCCTCTCTATGTCTTTTCTTCCCATCTATCTGTCTGTTCTTCCCATCTATCTGTCTGTCTATCCACCTGTCTGTCTGTTCTTCCCATCTATCTGTCTGTCTGTTCTTCCCATCTATCTATCTGTCTGTCTATCCATCTATCTGTCATGTCTATCCATCTATCTGTCTGTTCTTCCCTTCTATCTGTCTGTCTATCCATTTATCTGTCTGTTCTTCCCATCTATCTGTCTGTCTATACATCTATCTGTCTGTCTATCCATCTATCTGTCTGTTCTTCCCATCTTTCAGTCATGTCTATTAATCTATCTGTTTGTCTATCCATCAATCTGTCTGTATATCCATCTATCTGTCTGTTCTTCCCATCTATCTGTCATGTCTATCCATCTATCTGTCTGTTCTTCCCATCTATCTGTCTGTCTATCCATCTATCTGTCTGTTCTTCCCATCTATCTGTCATGTCTATCCATCTATCTGTCTATTCTTCCCATCTATCTGTCTGTCTATCCATCTATCTGTCTATTCTTCCCATCTATCTGTCTGTCTATCCATCTATCTGTCTGTCTATCCATCTATCTGTCTGTTCTTCCCATCTATCTGTCTGTCTATCCATCTATCTGTCTGTTCTTCCCAACTATCTGTCTGTCTATCCATCTATCTGTCTGTTCTTCCATCTATCTGTCTGTCTAGCCATCTATCTGTCTGTTCTTCCCATCTATCTGTCTGTTCTTCCCATCTATCTGTCTGTCTATCCATCTATCTGTCTGTTCTTCCCATCTATCTGTCTGTCTATCCATCTATCTGTCTGTTCTTCCCATCTATCTGTCTATCTATCCATCTGTCTGTCTGTTCTTCCCATCTATCTGTCTATCTATCCATCTGTCTGTCTGTTCTTCCCATCTATCTGTCTTTCTATCCATCTATCTGTCTGTTCTTCCCATCAATCTGTTTGTTCTTCCCATCCATCTGTCATGTCTATCCATCTATCTGTCTGTTATTCCCATCTATCTGTCTTTCTGTTCTTCCCATCTATCTGTCCGTCTATCCATCTATCCGTCTGTCTATCCATCTATCTGTCTGTCTATCCATCTATCTGTCTGTCTATCCATCTGTCTCTCTATCCATCTATCTGTCTGTTCTTCCCATCTATCTGTCTGTCTACCCATCTATCTGTCTGTTCTTCCCATCGATCTGTCTATCTATCCATCTGTCTGTCTGTTCTTCCCATCAATCTGTTTGTTCTTCCCATCTATCTGTCATGTCTATCCATCTGTCTGTCTGTTCTTCCCATCTATCTGTCTGTCTATCCATCTATCTGTCTGTCTATCCATCTGTCTGTCTTTTCTTCCCATCTATCTGTCTGTCTATCCATCTATCTGTCTGTTCTTCCCATCTATCTGTCTGTCTATCCATCTGTCTGTCTGTTCTTCCCATCTATCTGTCTGTCTATCCATCTATCTGTCTGTTCTTCCATCTATCTGTCTGTCTGTCTATCCATCTATCTGTCTGTTCTTCCAATCTATCTGTCTGTTCTTCCCATCTATCTGTCTATCCATCTATCTGTCTGTTATTCCCATCTATCTGTCTTGTCTATCCATCTATCTGTCTGTTCTTCCCATCTATCTGTCTGTCTGTCTATCCATCTATCTGTCTGTTCTTCCCATCCATCTGTCTATCTATCCATCTGTCCGTCTGTTCTTCCCATCTATATGTCTGTCTATCCATCTATCTGTCTGTTCTTCCCATCTATCTTTGTCTATCCATCTATCTGTCTGTCTATCCATCTATCTGTCTGTTCTTCCCATCTATCTGTCTGTCTATCCATCTATCTGTCTGTTCTTCCCATCTATCTGTCATGTCTATCCATCTATCTGTCTATTCTTCCCATCTATCTGTCTGTCTATCCATCTATCTGTCTGTTCTTCCCATCTATCTGTCTGTCTATCCATCTATCTGTCTGTTCTTCCATCTATCTGTCTGACTATCCATCTGTCTGTCTGTTCTTCCCATCTATCTGTCTGTCTATACATCTATCTGTCTGTCTATCCATCTATCTGTCTGTTCTTCCCATCTTTCAGTCATGTCTATTAATCTATCTGTTTGTCTATCCATCAATCTGTCTGTATATCCATCTATCTGTCTGTTCTTCCCATCTATCTGTCATGTCTATCCATCTATCTGTCTGTTCTTCCCATCTATCTGTCTGTCTATCCATCTATCTGTCTGTTCTTCCCATCTATCTGTCATGTCTATCCATCTATCTGTCTATTCTTCCCATCTATCTGTCTGTCTATCCATCTATCTGTCTATTCTTCCCATCTATCTGTCTGTCTATCCATCTATCTGTCTGTCTATCCATCTATCTGTCTGTTCTTCCCATCTATCTGTCTGTCTATCCATCTATCTGTCTGTTCTTCCCAACTATCTGTCTGTCTATCCATCTATCTGTCTGTTCTTCCATCTATCTGTCTGTCTAGCCATCTATCTGTCTGTTCTTCCCATCTATCTGTCTGTTCTTCCCATCTATCTGTCTGTCTATCCATCTATCTGTCTGTTCTTCCCATCTATCTGTCTGTCTATCCATCTATCTGTCTGTTCTTCCCATCTATCTGTCTATCTATCCATCTGTCTGTCTGTTCTTCCCATCTATCTGTCTATCTATCCATCTGTCTGTCTGTTCTTCCCATCTATCTGTCTTTCTATCCATCTATCTGTCTGTTCTTCCCATCAATCTGTTTGTTCTTCCCATCCATCTGTCATGTCTATCCATCTATCTGTCTGTTATTCCCATCTATCTGTCTTTCTGTTCTTCCCATCTATCTGTCCGTCTATCCATCTATCCGTCTGTCTATCCATCTATCTGTCTGTCTATCCATCTATCTGTCTGTCTATCCATCTGTCTCTCTATCCATCTATCTGTCTGTTCTTCCCATCTATCTGTCTGTCTACCCATCTATCTGTCTGTTCTTCCCATCGATCTGTCTATCTATCCATCTGTCTGTCTGTTCTTCCCATCAATCTGTTTGTTCTTCCCATCTATCTGTCATGTCTATCCATCTGTCTGTCTGTTCTTCCCATCTATCTGTCTGTCTATCCATCTATCTGTCTGTCTATCCATCTGTCTGTCTTTTCTTCCCATCTATCTGTCTGTCTATCCATCTATCTGTCTGTTCTTCCCATCTATCTGTCTGTCTATCCATCTGTCTGTCTGTTCTTCCCATCTATCTGTCTGTCTATCCATCTATCTGTCTGTTCTTCCATCTATCTGTCTGTCTGTCTATCCATCTATCTGTCTGTTCTTCCAATCTATCTGTCTGTTCTTCCCATCTATCTGTCTATCCATCTATCTGTCTGTTATTCCCATCTATCTGTCTTGTCTATCCATCTATCTGTCTGTTCTTCCCATCTATCTGTCTGTCTGTCTATCCATCTATCTGTCTGTTCTTCCCATCCATCTGTCTATCTATCCATCTGTCCGTCTGTTCTTCCCATCTATATGTCTGTCTATCCATCTATCTGTCTGTTCTTCCCATCTATCTTTGTCTATCCATCTATCTGTCTGTCTATCCATCTATCTGTCTGTTCTTCCCATCTATCTGTCTGTCTATCCATCTATCTGTCTGTTCTTCCCATCTATCTGTCATGTCTATCCATCTATCTGTCTATTCTTCCCATCTATCTGTCTGTCTATCCATCTATCTGTCTGTTCTTCCCATCTATCTGTCTGTCTATCCATCTATCTGTCTGTTCTTCCATCTATCTGTCTGACTATCCATCTGTCTGTCTGTTCTTCCCATCTATCTGTCTGTCTATCCATCTATCTGTCATGTCTATCCATCTATCTGTCTGTTCTTCCCTTCTATCTGTCTGTCTATCCATTTATCTGTCTGTTCTTCCCATCTATCTGTCTGTCTATACATCTATCTGTCTGTCTATCCGTCTATCTGTCTGTTCTTCCCATCTTTCAGTCATGTCTATTAATCGATCTGTCTGTCTATCCTTCATCTGTCTGTATATCCATCTATCTGTCTGTTCTTCCCATCTATCTGTCATGTCTATCCATCTATCTGTCTGTTCTTCCCATCTATCTGTCTGTCTATCCATCTATCTGTCTGTTCTTCCCATCTATCTGTCATGTCTATCCATCTATCTGTCTATTCTTCCCATCTATCTGTCTGTCTATCCATCTATCTGTCTGTCTATCCATCTATCTGTCTGTTCTTCCCATCTATCTGTCTGTCTATCCATCTATCTGTCTGTTCTTCCATCTATCTGTCTGACTATCCATCTGTCTGTCTGTTCTTCCCAACTATCTGTCTGTCTATCCATCTATCTGTCTGTTCTTCCATCTATCTGTCTGTCTAGCCATCTATCTGTCTGTTCTTCCCATCTATCTGTCTGTTCTTCCCATCTAACTGTCTGTCTATCCATCTATCTGTCTGTTCTTCCCATCTATCTGTCTGTCTATCCATCTATCTGTCTGTTCTTCCCATCTATCTGTCTGTTCTATCCATCTATCTGTCTGTTCTTCCCATCTATCTGTCTATCTATCCATCTGTCTGTCTGTTCTTCCCATCTATCTGTCTATCTATCCATCTGTCTGTCTGTTCTTCCCATCTATCTGTCTTTCTATCCATCTATCTGTCTGTTCTTCCCATCAATCTGTTTGTTCTTCCCATCTATCTGTCATGTCTATCCATCTGTCTGTCTGTTCTTCCAATCTATCTGTCTGTCTATCCATCTATCTGTCTGTCTATCCATCTGTCTGTCTGTTCTTCCCATCTATCTGTCTGTCTATCCATCTATCTGTCTGTTCTTCCCATCTATCTGTCTGTCTATCCATCTGTCTGTCTGTTCTTCCCATCTATCTGTCTGTCTATCCATCTATCTGTCTGTCTATCCATCTATCTGTCTGTTCTTCCAATCTATCTGTCTGTTCTTCCCATCTATCTGTCTATCCATCTATCTGTCTGTTATTCCCATCTATCTGTCTTGTCTATCCATCTATCTGTCTGTTCTTCCCATCTATCTGTCTGTCTATCCATCTATCTGTCTGTTCTTCTCATCCATCTGTCTATCTATCCATCTGTCTGTCTGTTCTTCCCATCTATCTGTCTGTCTATCCATCTATCTGTCTGTTCTTCCCATCTATCTCTGTCTATCCATCTATCTGTCTGTCTATCCATCTATCTGTCTGTTCTTCCCATCTATCTGTCTGTTCTTCCCTTCTATCTGTCTGTTCTTCCCATCCATCTGTCTATCTATCCATCTGTCTGTCTGTTCTTCCCATCTATCTGTCTGTCTATCCATCTATCTGTCTGTTCTTCCCATCTATCTTTGTCTATCCATCTATCTGTCTGTCTATCCATCTATCTGTCTGTTCTTCCCATCTATCTGTCTGTTCTTCCCTTCTATCTGTCTGTTCTTCCCTTCTATCTGTCTGTTCTTCCCATCTATCTGTCTGTTCTTCCCTTCTATCTGTCTGTTCTTCCCATCTATCTGTCTATCTATCCATCTGTCTGTCTGTTCTTCCCATCTATCTGTCTGTTCTTCCCTTCTATCTGTCTGTTCTTCCCATCTATCTGTCTGTTCTTCCCATCTATCTGTCTATCTATCCATCTGTCTGTCTGTTCTTCCCATCTATCTGTCTTTCTATCCATCTATCTGTCTGTTCTTCCCATCAATCTGTTTGTTCTTCCCATCCATCTGTCATGTCTATCCATCTGTCTGTCTGTTCTTCCCATCTATCTGTCTGTCTATCCATCTATCTGTCTGTCTATCCATCTGTCTGTCTGTCTATCCATCTGTCTGTCTGTTCTTCCCATCTATCTGTCTGTCTATCCATCTATCTGTCTGTTCTTCCATCTATCTGTCTGTCTATCCATCTGTCTGTCTGTTCTTCCAATCTATCTGTCTGTCTATCCATCTATCTGTCTGTCTATCCATCTATCTGTGTGTCTATCCATCTGTTTGTCTGTTCTTCCCATCTATCTGTCTGTCTATCCATCTATCTGTCATGTCTATCCATCTATCTGTCTGTTATTCCCATCTATCTGTCTGTCTGTTCTTCCCATCTATCTGTCCGTCTATCCATCTATCCGTCTGTCTATCCATCTATCTGTCTGTCTATCCATCCATCTGTCTCTCTATCCATCTGTCTCTCTATCCATCTATCTGTCTGTTCTTCCCATCTATCTGTCTGTCTATCCATCTATCTGTCTGTCTATCCATCTATCTGTGTGTCTATCCATCTGTTTGTCTGTTCTTCCCATCTATCTGTCTGTCTATCCATCTATCTGTCATGTCTATCCATCTATCTGTCTGTCTATCCATCTGTCTCTCTATCCATCTGTCTCTCTATCCATCTATCTGTCTGTTCTTCCCATCTATCTGTCTATCTATCCATCTGTCTGTCTGTTCTTCCCATCAATCTGTTTGTTCTTCCCATCTATCTGTCATGTCTATCCATCTGTCTGTCTGTTCTTCCCATCTATCTGTCTGTCTATCCATCTATCTGTCTGTCTATCCATCTGTCTGTCTGTTCTTCCCATCTATCTGTCTGTCTATCCATCTATCTGTCTGTTCTTCCCATCTATCTGTCTGTCTATCCATCTGTCTGTCTGTTCTTCCCATCTATCTGTCTGTCTATCCATCTATCTGTCTGTTCTTCCATCTATCTGTCTGTCTATCCATCTATCTGTCTGTTCTTCCAATCTATCTGTCTGTTCTTCCCATCTATCTGTCTATCCATCTATCTGTCTGTTATTCCCATCTATCTGTCTTGTCTATCCATCTATCTGTCTGTTCTTCCCATCTATCTGTCTGTCTGTCTATCCATCTATCTGTCTGTTCTTCCCATCCATCTGTCTATCTATCCATCTGTCTGTCTGTTCTTCCCATCTATATGTCTGTCTATCCATCTATCTGTCTGTTCTTCCCATCTATCTTTGTCTATCCATCTATCTGTCTGTTCTTCCCATCTATCTGTCTGTTCTTCCCATCTATCTGTCTGTTCTTCCCATCTATCTGTCTGTTCTTCCCTTCTATCTGTCTGTTCTTCCCTTCTATCTGTCTGTTCTTCCCATCTATCTGTCTGTTCTTCCCATCTATCTGTCTGTTCTTCCCATCTATCTGTCTGTTCTTCCCATCTATCTGTCTGTTCTTCCCATCTATCTGTCTGTTCTTCCCATCTATCTGTCTGTTCTTCCCATCTATCTGTCTGTTCTTCCCATCTATCTGTCTATCTATCCATCTGTCTGTCTGTTCTTCCCATCTATCTGTCTGTCTATCCATCCATCTATCTGTCTGTCTATCCATCTGTCTGTCTGTTCTTCCCATCTTTCTGTCTGTCCATCCATCTATCTGTCTGTTCTTCCCTTCTATCTGTCTGTTCTTCCCATCTATCTGTCTATCTATCCATCTGTCTGTCTGTTCTTCCCATCTATCTGTCTTGTCTTCCCTTCTATCTGTCTGTTCTTCCCATCTATCTGTCTATCTATCCATCTGTCTGTCTGTTCTTCCCATCTATCTGTCTTTCTATCCATCTATCTGTCTGTTCTTCCCATCAATCTGTTTGTTCTTCCCATCCATCTGTCATGTCTATCCATCTGTCTGTCTGTTCTTACCATCTATCTGTCTGTCTATCCATCTATCTGTCTGTCTATCCATCTATCTGTCTGTTCTTCCCATCTATCTGTCTGTCTATCCATCTATCTGTCTGTTCTTCCATCTATCTGTCTGACTATCCATCTGTCTGTCTGTTCTTCCCAACTATCTGTCTGTCTATCCATCTATCTGTCTGTTCTTCCATCTATCTGTCTGTCTAGCCATCTATCTGTCTGTTCTTCCCATCTATCTGTCTGTTCTTCCCATCTAACTGTCTGTCTATCCATCTATCTGTCTGTTCTTCCCATCTATCTGTCTGTCTATCCATCTATCTGTCTGTTCTTCCCATCTATCTGTCTGTTCTATCCATCTATCTGTCTGTTCTTCCCATCTATCTGTCTATCTATCCATCTGTCTGTCTGTTCTTCCCATCTATCTGTCTATCTATCCATCTGTCTGTCTGTTCTTCCCATCTATCTGTCTTTCTATCCATCTATCTGTCTGTTCTTCCCATCAATCTGTTTGTTCTTCCCATCTATCTGTCATGTCTATCCATCTGTCTGTCTGTTCTTCCAATCTATCTGTCTGTCTATCCATCTATCTGTCTGTCTATCCATCTGTCTGTCTGTTCTTCCCATCTATCTGTCTGTCTATCCATCTATCTGTCTGTTCTTCCCATCTATCTGTCTGTCTATCCATCTGTCTGTCTGTTCTTCCCATCTATCTGTCTGTCTATCCATCTATCTGTCTGTCTATCCATCTATCTGTCTGTTCTTCCAATCTATCTGTCTGTTCTTCCCATCTATCTGTCTATCCATCTATCTGTCTGTTATTCCCATCTATCTGTCTTGTCTATCCATCTATCTGTCTGTTCTTCCCATCTATCTGTCTGTCTATCCATCTATCTGTCTGTTCTTCTCATCCATCTGTCTATCTATCCATCTGTCTGTCTGTTCTTCCCATCTATCTGTCTGTCTATCCATCTATCTGTCTGTTCTTCCCATCTATCTCTGTCTATCCATCTATCTGTCTGTCTATCCATCTATCTGTCTGTTCTTCCCATCTATCTGTCTGTTCTTCCCTTCTATCTGTCTGTTCTTCCCATCCATCTGTCTATCTATCCATCTGTCTGTCTGTTCTTCCCATCTATCTGTCTGTCTATCCATCTATCTGTCTGTTCTTCCCATCTATCTTTGTCTATCCATCTATCTGTCTGTCTATCCATCTATCTGTCTGTTCTTCCCATCTATCTGTCTGTTCTTCCCTTCTATCTGTCTGTTCTTCCCATCTATCTGTCTGTTCTTCCCTTCTATCTGTCTGTTCTTCCCATCTATCTGTCTATCTATCCATCTGTCTGTCTGTTCTTCCCATCTATCTGTCTGTTCTTCCCTTCTATCTGTCTGTTCTTCCCATCTATCTGTCTGTTCTTCCCATCTATCTGTCTATCTATCCATCTGTCTGTCTGTTCTTCCCATCTATCTGTCTTTCTATCCATCTATCTGTCTGTTCTTCCCATCAATCTGTTTGTTCTTCCCATCCATCTGTCATGTCTATCCATCTGTCTGTCTGTTCTTCCCATCTATCTGTCTGTCTATCCATCTATCTGTCTGTCTATCCATCTGTCTGTCTGTCTATCCATCTGTCTGTCTGTTCTTCCCATCTATCTGTCTGTCTATCCATCTATCTGTCTGTTCTTCCATCTATCTGTCTGTCTATCCATCTGTCTGTCTGTTCTTCCAATCTATCTGTCTGTCTATCCATCTATCTGTCTGTCTATCCATCTATCTGTGTGTCTATCCATCTGTTTGTCTGTTCTTCCCATCTATCTGTCTGTCTATCCATCTATCTGTCATGTCTATCCATCTATCTGTCTGTTATTCCCATCTATCTGTCTGTCTGTTCTTCCCATCTATCTGTCCGTCTATCCATCTATCCGTCTGTCTATCCATCTATCTGTCTGTCTATCCATCTATCTGTCTGTCTATCCATCTGTCTCTCTGTCTATCCATCTGTCTCTCTATCCATCTATCTGTCTGTTCTTCCCATCTATCTGTCTGTCTATCCATCTATCTGTCTGTCTATCCATCTATCTGTGTGTCTATCCATCTGTTTGTCTGTTCTTCCCATCTATCTGTCTGTCTATCCATCTATCTGTCATGTCTATCCATCTATCTGTCTGTTATTCCCATCTATCTGTCTGTCTGTTCTTCCCATCTATCTGTCCGTCTATCCATCTATCCGTCTGTCTATCCATCTATCTGTCTGTCTATCCATCTATCTGTCTGTCTATCCATCTGTCTCTCTATCCATCTGTCTCTCTATCCATCTATCTGTCTGTTCTTCCCATCTATCTGTCTATCTATCCATCTGTCTGTCTGTTCTTCCCATCAATCTGTTTGTTCTTCCCATCTATCTGTCATGTCTATCCATCTGTCTGTCTGTTCTTCCCATCTATCTGTCTGTCTATCCATCTATCTGTCTGTCTATCCATCTGTCTGTCTGTTCTTCCCATCTATCTGTCTGTCTATCCATCTATCTGTCTGTTCTTCCCATCTATCTGTCTGTCTATCCATCTGTCTGTCTGTTCTTCCCATCTATCTGTCTGTCTATCCATCTATCTGTCTGTTCTTCCATCTATCTGTCTGTCTATCCATCTATCTGTCTGTTCTTCCAATCTATCTGTCTGTTCTTCCCATCTATCTGTCTATCCATCTATCTGTCTGTTATTCCCATCTATCTGTCTTGTCTATCCATCTATCTGTCTGTTCTTCCCATCTATCTGTCTGTCTGTCTATCCATCTATCTGTCTGTTCTTCCCATCCATCTGTCTATCTATCCATCTGTCTGTCTGTTCTTCCCATCTATATGTCTGTCTATCCATCTATCTGTCTGTTCTTCCCATCTATCTTTGTCTATCCATCTATCTGTCTGTTCTTCCCATCTATCTGTCTGTTCTTCCCATCTATCTGTCTGTTCTTCCCATCTATCTGTCTGTTCTTCCCTTCTATCTGTCTGTTCTTCCCTTCTATCTGTCTGTTCTTCCCATCTATCTGTCTGTTCTTCCCATCTATCTGTCTGTTCTTCCCATCTATCTGTCTGTTCTTCCCATCTATCTGTCTGTTCTTCCCATCTATCTGTCTGTTCTTCCCTTCTATCTGTCTGTTCTTCCCATCTATCTGTCTATCTATCCATCTGTGTGTCTGTTCTTCCCATCTATCTGTCTGTCTATCCATCCATCTATCTGTCTGTCTATCCATCTGTCTGTCTGTTCTTCCCATCTATCTGTCTGTCCATCCATCTATCTGTCTGTTCTTCCCTTCTATCTGTCTGTTCTTCCCATCTATCTGTCTGTTCTTCCCATCTATCTGTCTGTTCTTCCCTTCTATCTGTCTGTTCTTCCCATCTATCTGTCTATCTATCCATCTGTCTGTCTGTTCTTCCCATCTATCTGTCTTGTCTTCCCTTCTATCTTTCTGTTCTTCCCATCTATCTGTCTATCTATCCATCTGTCTGTCTGTTCTTCCCATCTATCTGTCTTTCTATCCATCTATCTGTCTGTTCTTCCCATCAATCTGTTTGTTCTTCCCATCCATCTGTCATGTCTATCCATCTGTCTGTCTGTTCTTACCATCTATCTGTCTGTATATCCATCTATCTGTCTGTCTATCCATCTGTCTGTCTGTTCTTCCCATCTATCTGTCTGTCTATCCATCTATCTTGTCTGTTCTTCCAATCTATCTGTCTGTCTATCCATCTGTCTGTCTGTTCTTCCATCTATCTGTCTGTCTATCCATCTATCTGTCTGTTCTTCCCATCTATCTGTCTATCTATCCATCTGTCTGTCTGTTCTTCCCATCTATCTGTCTATCTATCCATCTGTCTGTCTGTTCTTCCCATCAATCTGTTTGTTCTTCCCATCTATCTGCCATGTCTATCCATCTGTGTGTCTGTTCTTCCCATCTATCTGTCTGTCTATCCTTCTATCTGTCTGTCTATCCATCTGTCTGTCTGTTCTTCCCATCTATCTGTCTGTCTATCCATCTATCTGTCTGTTCTTCCCATCTATCTGTCTGTCTATCCATCTGTCTGTCTGTTCTTCCCATCTATCTGTCTGTCTATCCATCTGTCTGTCTATCCATCTATCTGTCTGTTCTTCCATCTATCTGTCTGTCTATCCATCTATATGTCTGTTCTTCCAATCTATCTGTCTGTTTTTCCCATCTATCTGTCTATCCATCTATCTGTCTGTTATTCCCATCTATATGTCTGTTCTTCCCTTCTATCTGTCTGTTCTTCCCATCTATCTGTCTATCTATCCATCTGTCTGTCTGTTCTTCCCATCTATCTGTCTGTTCTTCCCATCTATCTGTCTGTTCTTCCCTTCTATCTGTCTGTTCTTCCCATCTATCTGTCTATCTATCCATCTGTCTGTCTGTTCTTCCCATCTATCTGTCTGTTCTTCCCTTCTATCTGTCTGTTCTTCCCATCTATCTGTCTATCTATCCATCTGTCTGTCTGTTCTTCCCATCTATCTGTCTATCTATCCATCTGTCTGTCTGTTCTTCCCATCAATCTGTTTGTTCTTCCCATCTATCTGCCATGTCTATCCATCTGTCTGTCTGTTCTTCCCATCTATCTGTCTGTCTATCCTTCTATCTGTCTGTCTATCCATCTGTCTGTCTGTTCTTCCCATCTATCTGTCTGTCTATCCATCTATCTGTCTGTTCTTCCCATCTATCTGTCTGTCTATCCATCTGTCTGTCTGTTCTTCCCATCTATCTGTCTGTCTATCCATCTGTCTGTCTATCCATCTATCTGTCTGTTCTTCCATCTATCTGTCTGTCTATCCATCTATATGTCTGTTCTTCCAATCTATCTGTCTGTTTTTCCCATCTATCTGTCTATCCATCTATCTGTCTGTTATTCCCATCTATATGTCTGTTCTTCCCTTCTATCTGTCTGTTCTTCCCATCTATCTGTCTATCTATCCATCTGTCTGTCTGTTCTTCCCATCTATCTGTCTGTTCTTCCCATCTATCTGTCTGTTCTTCCCTTCTATCTGTCTGTTCTTCCCATCTATCTGTCTATCTATCCATCTGTCTGTCTGTTCTTCCCATCTATCTGTCTGTTCTTCCCTTCTATCTGTCTGTTCTTCCCATCTATCTGTCTATCTATCCATCTCTCTGTCTGTTCTTCCCATCTATCTGTCTTTCTATCCATCTATCTGTCTGTTCTTCCCATCAATCTGTTTGTTTTTCCCATCCATCTGTCATGTCTATCCATCTGTCTGTCTGTTCTTCCCATCTATCTGTCTGTCTATCCATCTATCTGTCTGTCTATCCATCTGTCTGTCTGTTCTTCCCATCTATCTGTCTGTCCATCCATCTATCTGTCTGTTCTTCCATCTATCTGTCTGTCCATCCATCTGTCTGTCTGTTCTTCCAATCTATCTGTCTGTCTATCCATCTATCTGTCTGTTCTTCCCATCTATCTGTCTGTTCTTCCCATCTATCTGTCTGTCTATCCATCTATCTGTCTGTTCTTCCCATCTATCTGTCATGTCTATCCATCTATCTGTCTGTTCTTCCCATCTGTCTGTCTGTCTATCCATCTATCTGTCTGTTCTTCCCATCTATCTGTCTATCTATCCATCTGTCTGTATGATCTTCCCATCTATCTGTCTATCTATCCATCTGTCTGTCTGTTCTTCCCATCTATCTGTCTTTCTATCCATCTATCTGTCTGTTCTTCCCATCAATCTGTTTGTTCTTCCCATCTATCTGTCATGTCTATCCATCTGTCTGTCTGTTCTTCCCATCTATCTGTCGGTCTATCCATCTATCTGTCTGTCTATCCATCTGTCTGTCTGTTCTTCCCATCTATCTGTCTGTCTATCCATCTATCTGTCTGTTCTTCCCATCTATCTGTCTGTCTATCCATCTGTCTGTCTGTTCTTCCCATCTATCTGTCTGTCTATCCATCTGTCTGTCTATCCATCTATCTGTCTGTTCTTCCAATCTATCTGTCTGTTCTTCCCATCTATCTGTCTATCCATCTATCTGTCTGTTATTCCCATCTATCTGTCTGTCTATCCATCCATCTGTCTATCTATCCATCTGTCTGTCTGTTCTTCCCATCTATCTGTCTGTCTATCCATCTATCTGTCTGTTCTTCCCATCTATCTTTATGTCTATCCATCTATCTGTCTGTCTATCCATCTATCTGTCTGTTCTTCCCATCTATCTGTCTGTTCTGCCCATCTATCTGTTTGTTCTTCCCATCTATCTGTCTGTTCTTCTCATCTATATGTCTGTTCTTTCCATCTATCTGTCTGTCTATCCATCTATCTGTCTGTCTATCCATCTATCTGTCTGTCTATCCATCTATCTGTCTCTCTATCCATCTATCTGTGTGTCTATCCATCTATCTGTCTGTTCTTCCCATCTATCTGTCTGTTCTTCCCATCTATCTGTCTGTTCTTCCCATCTATCTGTCTGTCTATCCATCTATCTGTCTGTCTATCCATCTATCTGTGTGTCTATCCATCTGTTTGTCTGTTCTTCCCATCTATCTGTCTGTCTATCCATCTATCTGCCATGTCTATCCATCTATCTGTCTGTTCTTTCCATCTATCTGTCATGTCTATCCATCTATCTCTATCTGCCTATCTGTCATGTCTATCCATCTATCTGTCATGTCTATCCATCTATCTCTATCTGCCTATCTGTCATGTCTATCCATCTATCTGTCTGTCTATCCATCTATCTGTCATGTCTATCCATCTATCTCTATCTGCCTATCTGTCATGTCTATCCATCTATCTGTCTGTCTATCCATCTATCTGTCATGTCTATCCATCTATCTGTCTGTCTATCCATCTGTCTGTCTGTTCTTCCCATCTATCTGTCTGTTCTTCCCTTCTATCTGTCTGTTCTTCCCATCTATCTGTCTATCTATCCATCTGTCTGTCTGTTCTTCCCATCTATCTGTCTATCTATCCATCTGTCTGTCTGTTCTTCCCATCAATCTGTTTGTTCTTCCCATCTATCTGCCATGTCTATCCATCTGTCTGTCTGTTCTTCCCATCTATCTGTCTGTCTATCCTTCTATCTGTCTGTCTATCCATCTGTCTGTCTGTTCTTCCCATCTATCTGTCTGTCTATCCATCTATCTGTCTGTTCTTCCCATCTATCTGTCTGTCTATCCATCTGTCTGTCTGTTCTTCCCATCTATCTGTCTGTCTATCCATCTGTCTGTCTATCCATCTATCTGTCTGTTCTTCCATCTATCTGTCTGTCTATCCATCTATATGTCTGTTCTTCCAATCTATCTGTCTGTTTTTCCCATCTATCTGTCTATCCATCTATCTGTCTGTTATTCCCATCTATATGTCTGTTCTTCCCTTCTATCTGTCTGTTCTTCCCATCTATCTGTCTATCTATCCATCTGTCTGTCTGTTCTTCCCATCTATCTGTCTGTTCTTCCCATCTATCTGTCTGTTCTTCCCTTCTATCTGTCTGTTCTTCCCATCTATCTGTCTATCTATCCATCTGTCTGTCTGTTCTTCCCATCTATCTGTCTGTTCTTCCCTTCTATCTGTCTGTTCTTCCCATCTATCTGTCTATCTATCCATCTCTCTGTCTGTTCTTCCCATCTATCTGTCTTTCTATCCATCTATCTGTCTGTTCTTCCCATCAATCTGTTTGTTTTTCCCATCCATCTGTCATGTCTATCCATCTGTCTGTCTGTTCTTCCCATCTATCTGTCTGTCTATCCATCTATCTGTCTGTCTATCCATCTGTCTGTCTGTTCTTCCCATCTATCTGTCTGTCCATCCATCTATCTGTCTGTTCTTCCATCTATCTGTCTGTCCTTCCAATCTATCTGTCTGTCTATCCATCTATCTGTCTGTTCTTCCCATCTATCTGTCTGTTCTTCTCATCTATCTGTCTGTCTATCCATCTATCTGTCTGTTCTTCCCATCTATCTGTCATGTCTATCCATCTATCTGTCTGTTCTTCCCATCTGTCTGTCTGTCTATCCATCTATCTGTCTGTTCTTCCCATCTATCTGTCTATCTATCCATCTGTCTGTATGATCTTCCCATCTATCTGTCTATCTATCCATCTGTCTGTCTGTTCTTCCCATCTATCTGTCTTTCTATCCATCTATCTGTCTGTTCTTCCCATCAATCTGTTTGTTCTTCCCATCTATCTGTCATGTCTATCCATCTGTCTGTCTGTTCTTCCCATCTATCTGTCGGTCTATCCATCTATCTGTCTGTCTATCCATCTGTCTGTCTGTTCTTCCCATCTATCTGTCTGTCTATCCATCTATCTGTCTGTTCTTCCCATCTATCTGTCTGTCTATCCATCTGTCTGTCTGTTCTTCCCATCTATCTGTCTGTCTATCCATCTGTCTGTCTATCCATCTATCTGTCTGTTCTTCCAATCTATCTGTCTGTTCTTCCCATCTATCTGTCTATCCATCTATCTGTCTGTTATTCCCATCTATCTGTCTGTCTATCCATCCATCTGTCTATCTATCCATCTGTCTGTCTGTTCTTCCCATCTATCTGTCTGTCTATCCATCTATCTGTCTGTTCTTCCCATCTATCTTTATGTCTATCCATCTATCTGTCTGTCTATCCATCTATCTGTCTGTTCTTCCCATCTATCTGTCTGTTCTGCCCATCTATCTGTTTGTTCTTCCCATCTATCTGTCTGTTCTTCTCATCTATATGTCTGTTCTTTCCATCTATCTGTCTGTCTATCCATCTATCTGTCTGTCTATCCATCTATCTGTCTGTCTATCCATCTATCTGTCTCTCTATCCATCTATCTGTGTGTCTATCCATCTATCTGTCTGTTCTTCCCATCTATCTGTCTGTTCTTCCCATCTATCTGTCTGTTCTTCCCATCTATCTGTCTGTCTATCCATCTATCTGTCTGTCTATCCATCTATCTGTGTGTCTATCCATCTGTTTGTCTGTTCTTCCCATCTATCTGTCTGTCTATCCATCTATCTGCCATGTCTATCCATCTATCTGTCTGTTCTTTCCATCTATCTGTCATGTCTATCCATCTATCTCTATCTGCCTATCTGTCATGTCTATCCATCTATCTGTCATGTCTATCCATCTATCTCTATCTGCCTATCTGTCATGTCTATCCATCTATCTGTCTGTCTATCCATCTATCTGTCATGTCTATCCATCTATCTCTATCTGCCTATCTGTCATGTCTATCCATCTATCTGTCTGTCTATCCATCTATCTGTCATGTCTATCCATCTATCTGTCTGTCTATCCATCTATCTGTCTGTTCTTCCCATCTATCTGTCTGTCTATCCATCTATCTGTCTGTCTATCCATCTATCTGTCTGTTCTTCCCATCTATCTGTCTGTCTATCCATCTATCTGTCTGTTCTATCCATCTATCTGTCTGTTCCTTCCATCTATCTGTCTGTCTATCCATCTATCTGTCTGTTCTTTCCATCTATCTGTCTGTCTATCCATCTGTCTGTCTGTTCCTTCCATCTATCTGTCTGTCTATCCATCTATCTGTCTGTTCTTCCCATCTATCTGTCTGTCTATCCATCTATCTGTCTGTCTATCCATCTATCTGTGTGTCTATCCATCTGTTTGTCTGTTCTTCCCATCTATCTGTCTGTCTATCCATCTATCTGTCATGTCTATCCATCTATCTGTCATGTCTATCCATCTATCTGTCTGTCTATCCATCTATCTGTCTGTTCTTCCCATCTATCTGTCTGTTCTTCCCATCTATCTGTCTGTCTATCCATCTATCTGTCATGTCTATCCATCTATCTGTCTGTTCTTTCCATCTATCTGTCTGTCTATCCATCTATCTGTCTATCTGTCATGTCTATCTGTCTGTCTGTGTCTGATAGACTGTATTGCATTCAAAACTTTCTGCCTGAAAACCACTTCAAACTTTTAAAACTATTTCAAAGTTTCAGGCATTCTCAAGCCAACCTAAACTTTGTCTTGACAAACTTTTTTTAACTAGTTGATGTTGTTCATAAAGTAAGTCTCTTAGGTACTTTACAGACAAAGCCAATAACACTCAAACATATCTTTGGCTAACATCTTCCTGTAATATGTTTAAAACAATTAAAAAATAAATTCCTTGTATGACTCTGTACTATGTTAATGCCTTGCTTGAAAATTATTCAATATTGTTTGTTCTGTATTTTATTTAAATTAGGTGTTGTGAACTGGAGTGCATTTTCCAGACAATATAAGCAAGAGTTCCGGGTGCCGTACTCGATGACTGTGTGCTTGCACAGCAATACACAAGGACTGCCCACCTGTAGGTGATAGCGGAGTCCTGCGCGTGCGTGTGTGTGTGTGTGTGTGTGTGTGTGTGTGTGATGGCAGAAGCGGAGTCCTGTGTGTGTGTGTGTGTGTGTGTGTGTGTGTGTGTGTGTGTGTGTGTGTGTGTGTGTGTGTGTGTGTGTGTGTGTGTGTGTGTGTGTGTGTGTGTGTGTGTGTGTGTGTGTGTGTGTGTGTGGTGTGTGTGTGTGTGTTGGCAGAAGCGGAGTCCTGTGTGTGTGTGTGTGATGGCAGAAGCGGAGAGAGACCTGTGTGTGTGTGTGTGTGTGTGTGTGTGTGTGTGTGTGTGTGTGTGATGGCAGAAGCGGAGAGAGACCTGTGTGTGTGTGTGTGTGTGTGATGGCAGAAGCGGAGAGAGACCTGTGTGTGTGTGTGTGTGTGTGTGTGTGTGTGTGTGTGTGTGTGTGTGTGTGTGTGTGTGTGTGTGTGTGTGTGTGTGTGTGATGGCAGAAGCAGAGAGAGACCTGTGTGTGTGTGTGTGTGTGTGTGTGTGTGTGTGTGTGTGTGTGTGTGTGTGTGTGTGATGGCAGAAGCGGAGAGAGACCTGTGTGTGTGTGTGTGTGTGTGTGTGTGTGTGTGTGTGTGTGTGAGTGATGGCAGAAGCGGAGAGAGACCTGTGTGTGTGTGTGTGTGTGTGTGTGTGTGTGTGTGTGTGTGTGTGTGTGTGTGTGTGTGTGTGTGTGTGTGTGATGGCAGAAGCGGAGTCCTCCGATAAGTTTTGTGTGTGTTGATGTACAGATATGTATGTGATTATCTGTATGTGTACATATTTATTTTACACAATTATAATCTTTGTTTTGAAATAAAGGTTATCACTGTTACAAGTGCACAAAAATAAACAATTATTAACTATTACAGAGGAACAGAATTACTCTGAAATTCTTGAAAGTTTACCTTAGGTCAGGGATAGTTAAAACTATGGATGTGTGTTGTACTCACCTTTTGATGTTTTCATTATTACTTTAGAGGTTTTTTAATACATTGGCATTCTTTAAAAATATTACGTCAAAAAAAAAAAAAATATGCTTGCAAACAATACAGAGATGACAATCATGGCATACAATTTTGTAACAAGATTGCAAACTTGTCTGGACAAAATATAACAACAATATGTATAATGTCATCTGAACACATAGAATAAAGGAATAAGTTAGCAATGCATGGCTAACTAAAACAAAGAAGAAAATAAAACAAAAAAACAAAACCGAGAAATAGGAGGGTAAGATATTATTTTATACATCATTTAGAGTAGGGCTACACAAATTAAAGATCTTACAATTTAAAATAGTTTCAATTGCCGTCTTATTTACTGAGGATGAAATAGTGTTAAGGTACATTTTAAAATCTTTTCTTTTTTTTTAAACAATAAAAACTAGTTTGTTGTTGGTGAATTTACATTTATGGATATAAAATTTGCCAATAAATTAAATTAGTAACAAAGCAGGCTTTTTTTTTTTAGTGGGGTCAGAAATAATGTCTTTAAAGGTTACTGATATATCTTGCTGGATATTATCTTCAATAAATATGTCAATATCTTTCCATAGTTGTTCAGTGTAGAAACCTGACCAAAATAAATGATAAACCGTTTCTGTGTGAACTTGGCAAAATGAGCATCTTGTGTCAATGTTACTTTTATATTTAATCATAAAATATTTAACAGGATAAAATGTATTTATTATTTTGAAAGATACTTATTTTACTTTATTAGTTAGAACATATTTTTGTTGTAGGGACCAAATCTTTTTCCAATCTAAATTTTTAAACAAATTATATTATGTCAAATTTGCGCATGCATTTTAAATAGGCCTACGCGTGACGTCAAAACAAGTGACGTCACTGCTTAACGCGTGAATACCATCAGTCACAAAAACAACTGGTTCAGTGAAAGGCAGTGCTTGAGAACTTGCGTGCCGAAACAAAAAAAATGGTAAATACACACAAACATTTATAAATACATAAAAAGAAAAAGAAAAATTTCTGTATCATAATATTACTGACTATTCATGTCTTAACAGCAATTAGAACTTGACGAAAGGCAAGCCAGGGACGTTAAAGAGAGGATCCTGGATTGCCAGATAAATAATGTAAATAATGCTGAAATACTTCAGGCAATCTTAAAGGACTCTGTATTTGTTGTTGATATGATTTTTAAAACGAAAATGAGGTACAGTAAAGATTTAAAGATGTTTTTGGTAAATATCTTTCTTTTGTTTTGTAATTTTCCCTCCAGATTCGGGACATGCATCGGCTTGCGGCCCAACATTCTGACAAAAGCCGAGCCGAACCAAGACGAAGGCCATGAAGATTAAGAGCCAGATGTGCCAATGAAAACTACAATAAATAAAAAGCATCATATGACCCGCTTTTGACTGGATTGTGTACTGTGATGGGTGTGAGTGACGACAGGGATACTGTATGGACATATGGCAGATGCCTTTGACGATATCAATACGATATTGGCTCGTTTTACCATGAACGTATTAAATTATTATTAGTAGTAGTATTATTATTATTATAAAGCTAGTATTGTTATTAAATTAATATTAGGAACTACAATTAATTTGCCTTGCCTAAATTCATAACGACATCACTTAATTGCCTAACACTTGCGACAACACCGACACGCGCGTATGAGGACTCCTCTAAGAAAATGTTTTTAAAACAGAATAAAAAACTAGGCCTACATCCCACATCAACATTGAACTGCAAGGTCCAAACACTTATTTTAAATGCAAAATTAATTTTAGTTAGCTCAAAATATTTTCTTATCTGCGCGACGAAAATTTCTCCTCAAAACTCAGGTCACGCGCGTGCGAAATGCCCTTTTGCGCGCTCAAAATGTGATCTTGCGCGCGCAGAATTGTGACCGATTTCTAACCCCATAGGAATGACGCAGTTGTTTAATGGGTCACTGAATCTTTGACTCGATAGACTCATTCAGAGCGCTGAATCATTCAGTAATGCGGTTATGTTTTCCGGTGAGATGCGCTGTGGTTCTGCTGTGATCTTTGTTTTGAACTATTTTCGCTGCTCAAATAGAACAAACATCATCGTTTCACAAAATATACGGAATGGCACGTCCACACGAAGCTAGAGCTTTCCCTATCCGATCTTTTTTTCCCTCGTTCTGAAAAAAAATTCTGTAAACACGGCGCCGTCTCAAGAAATATCTGCGCACACACGAAACCACTGAAACCGACTCAAACCGATGTAGTACACATGCCAGACCAGTATGAGGCGCTGTATTTCTGACACTATTGCTGCGTCCCAATTCGCCTACTTATACTTCGCACTAAAAGTATGTACTCTTTTTGTGAAAAAAAAGTATATACTTTTGAGAGTGTAGCAAAATAGTAGGCAAGCTTTGGAACATACTACGTCGTCATCTTTAACGGACAGCTCTATCGCGCGCATCCTGTCACCGTAAACTCCCCTGTCAATCATCTCGTCACAGTTAAAATCCTCCATTCAATCTAATATAATTTCTTACCGTTTCGGAGAGAAATGTTGTTGCACGTTCACCTTCCAGTCGCTGGTCTTTCATGCGGAGACTCTCACTCTCCTCATGTGTTTGCAATTTGAATGTAATGATGCATTTAAAAGTTACTGGCTAAACGTATCTTTACAAAAGTTCACAATGCTGCTACAAATGCAATAAAATGTAGACAACATTGAATAAATACATTTTCGTCAGATACTGACAATTAATCACTCAAACCCCTTTCCTAAACCTCTACATAACCGCCGGACTCGCGCGTCCTCCATGTCTGTAGTTTTTTTTTAACACTTTTCACTCGTGTTTGTAGTTCTAACCGAATCCTCGTCCAACGCGCGATGGGTTGTGGGCAATATCAGCCGTTGGAGTGTGCATCGATCTGCACTTCGGATTCTGACCGGATATAGTAGACCATCCGGGTCTCTTTGGAACACTCATTTCAACATACTACCATTTGGGACGTACTAATTCTATTTTCGAATATTATTTAGGACGGATAGTATGCGAATTGGGACGCAGCATAACACACTAAAAACAGAGAAGAAGACTTGTGCATAAACCTTTCGCGCGTAGGCTATACAATAATATACTGAACAGTATGTAATATTAGGCACAGTGGCTTCTTTTCTTTTTTACCAAGAACTTTATTGAACAATATGAAAAACCATAAATGGCCTGGTACAAAATAGGGATGAGTCACGATATTCGATTAGTTAGCTAAAGCGTAAAGCTTGACACAAAGAACCGGCAAATAGCCTAATCATTATGAATGTGTCAAATATAGCAAGGAGACATTTTAATTGTTTATTAATAAACTAGTGTTTTCTGTGACGATGCTGACTCGCCACCTTCACAGTATTGTGAAGGTGCCTATAGAGAGAAATGCGCACTTCATACGGATTATTAGAGTTGTCTGTTTATTTTCGTTTCGAATAGTTTTGTTTATTTCTGAGTTATTTCTGAGTTTATTTCTGAGTTATTTCTGAGTTTCGGTTCATTTATGAGACAAGCTCCAGTTCACGTGCGATGCAAGTTATATTGCGTCGGTGCCTCCACGTCCTGATTATAGGCTATTGTCTGCTATATTTGCTTCTTATATATCCATCATTGATCTCGCAGGTGTCAGATCCACTGCGAGAAGCAAGAACTGTCCGGCTTGCCTGCGCTTTTTTCACTCCTCCTCTCACTCCAGCCGCCTACTCTCGCCTATATTTAAGGCGAGGCAAGGCGCATCTCAAACAAGCTTAATGCCAGGTGGGTCATTCTTAGCATTCGGTGCCATTTGAGTCCTCATCATGACATAATGTGGTATACGTTGAGTAAAAATGGGTTAATACTTGTTTCTAAATTATCATGTTAAATAGTTAATCCTCCTTTACCATAGAACACAATAAATGTACACAGGATTAATAAATAAATAAAAATAATTACTCTGATTTTAGTGCAAGTAGGCAAAACTGCCATGTCCCAAGTAAGCTTGCACAACTTCAGCCACAAATATAAGTAATAAAAATCAAATAAATTCCAAATTTTTCAATATTGTTGTATATTCTTATTTATAATATTCCTCACCAAAATATATTTTTTGTTAGTTATACAGTACATATTTAATGGTTAAAGTCTTTAAAATATGTTGTGTCCCTGAATTGAATGTCCCCCCTGTTACTCTGATGGAAAATCCCTCTGAACACGCCCATTGACTGTTCCTCTAATCACATGTCTCTCAAGAAATTGAATACTTTTTGGTGGCAAATTATCTTCAAAAAGCAGAGCAAGTATCACTCCTTAATTCACTCTTTTTTCTATGTTTTAGAATGATTCACTGAAGTGGTAAAGCATAACATGTCCACCCTGTTATGCCTATTTATAGTAGAAACTGATAATTGTTTGTAATTTTGAAAATATGGTTAATAAACCGGTTAAAAATCTTCCTCAGTAATCACTGCGCACTAGCGCATCACTTTTCATCACATTTGTAACAATGGCTAACTTTAGCATAAAATGTCCCTCCTGTTACTGTCCACCCTGTTACTGTTTTGCACAGTAACAGGGTGGACATATTGTAACAGAGTGGGTGCAAATGCTAACTAAATGAGTGTTTACAGCTTGAATTGGTACTTATAATTAATTTATTATACATGTATTTGTTATCTACCTTCAAGAAAGAGTAGCTTAAGAGTAGCATGTAGCTTAAGAGTAGCATGTAGAAATTTTTTGTTGTTCAATGTTGTGATGTCCACCCTGTTACCTCTGTGTTTTATTTTTAAGGTAATAAAATAAGTTCAACAAATGTTATGCATATCGTTGTTGTTAATTTTAGGGAATGAAATGGCAAAATGAAATAATTAAAAAATGGGGCAAAATTTCATTGAAATGGCTTTTTATTCTAAAATAAATGTGTTGAAATTACCACTGTGGCTTAAAATACAACAACTTTTTTCAAGATAATGCTCGTTAATGAACACTTTGTTAAAATACATTTGTGGGGCAAAGTGAGGGACATTTGAGCTCTTAGAAAATGTAAATATTACAATAACTGTGAATTCAAAACATTTATTAATTTAGATGAGAATGTCCTGTAACAGGGTGGACATTTGGCCTTTGCGTGTGTGTAGAATTTGGTCAAAATTATTAAAGAGTGATATCCTGAGCTGGACCAATATATTTTTCTTGTAGTGTAACAAGCCATTCTTCAGATAAAATTGTTAAATCATGGAAATCTTTACTTTTTTTTATAGAAATTTACCGAGCTGAAATGGCACCGAATAGTAGGAATGACCCAGGTGCCAGTGTTGGATAACGTTGTATTTTGTTTAGATTTTGCAAATCTAATCAACGTGAAATAGCAACGTCACGTTTCTCAACATGGGTGAATTTGCCAACATTGAATCAATATTGATTTTAGTTTAGATTTTGCAAGTCCAATCAATGTTGAAATTTCAACCTCACTATAAAGTCCTGCTTTTCAACATAGTTTATTTTGTTAAACTAATTTCAAGTATTGATGTGTTCAACAGTAACACCATTTATCAACAGTTTTTCATTTGCCCAATAAAAATGCACTGCAAAAACTAAATTTTACCAAGAATGTTTGTGATATTTCTAGTCAAATGTCTAATTTCTATTCAAATTAAATCTCATACACTTAAAGACACCTAAAAAGTAACTTGTATTTAGACAATTTTCACTTGTTTCACGCCAATTTTCACATAAAATAAATAGAAAAATCTGCCAGTGGAGCAATTTTGTTTTTTTGCTTGTAATAATTATCTAAATTACGTCATATTCTCTCATTGACAAATGCGGAACAACTAGTTCATGCGCTCATGACATCAAGGCTAGATTATTGTAATGCTCTACTGGGTGGTTGCCCTGCACGCTTAATAAACAAACTACAGCTAGTTCAAAACGCAGCCGCTAGTGTTCTTACCAGAACCAGGAAGTACGACCATATTAGCCCGGTTCTGTCAACACTGCATTGGCTCCCTATTAAACATCGTATAAATTTTAAAATATTGCTGATTACTTACAAAGCACTAAATGGTTTAGCTCCCCAGTACTTGAGCGAGCTCTTAACGCATTATATTCATTCACGTCTATTGCGATCTCAAAGTTCTGGCCAGTTGATTATACCTAGAATATCTAAATCGACTGCTGGCGGTAGATCCTTTTTCTATTTAGCACCAAAACTTTGGAACAGTCTTCCTAACATTGTCCGGGAAGCAGACACAGTCTGTCAGTTCAAAGCTAGACTAAAAACACATCTCTTTGACCTAGCATTCACATAACACTCTATAGACTTCTGTAATTCAATATTAGGATGCTTAGATTAGGTCAGCCGGAACTGGGAACACTTCCCTTAAATCCTGATGTACTCGTTACATCATAAGAAGAATGGCATCTACGCTAATTTTAGTGTCTTTGTTTATCCCGAGGTTTTCCCGCAGCCTGCTATTATTCTATTGAGATTAATATTATCCATTAAATACATGAGCAACAATCAGAGGGAGCTACAGGTGAAACATGTTGCTTACTCACAAAGATTCTGTAAAGTTTTTCAGTATGCGGTGGTCTATTTCACAGAAATAGACCACCGCATGTAAATGTCTGTTGAGAGAATAATGTTAGAAATCAAACTACTCTTGCATCTCAATGATCGCATTACATTTACAGGAACTAGTTTCTCAGCAGCGGTGGAAGTTTACTTTGCTCCGGTTAGTAGTACTGCGCCGAAAAGAAAACACAGAAAAGAAGCGCACTACAGTCAGGACGTCTAGCTAGCTAGTAGTAGCCTTGAACAACGATATTGAAACATTCGATTACTCTGCTTCTGTAGTGATGAGTGTCAGCGGCAGGGAAATACACTTGCGTGATTGTCATGTGGACCGGCTCTCTCGGTTGCCTAGGTAAGTTAATATCACTCCGCCGCTGCTCTAGACTGTGCTAATAAATACAGGGAACAAAGTACTGCAATGCAATGAAAGGGTAGTTTGATTTCTAACATTATTCTCACAACAGACATTTACATTGATAGTCCGGCATTATAATTTATTTGGTGTACTTTGGAGTGGGTAAAACTGTTTTTAATGGCCGGCTAGCACATACCATTGACTCGCGCTAGCCTAGCACCGGCGAACTATGCAACTGGAAGGACCTGATGAAAATTTTGGAAACTGTCTCTACTGATAAATAACACCCAGGCTAACTTGGAAATGAGGTCCGATGTCCAAAATCCTGAACCAGCCCTTTAAGTGTTCCTGCTACCAACCTGCACCTGACGATCACACTGGCTGCACAAGGAGATCCTCTTGTTGGTTTACTCTAAAAATACAATGTTACAATGATGTAACCCTTGGGGCCATGTAGACATTGCCTTCAGTGCATTGGTTCCTGTAAATTAACAGATACCTTCACAAGGAATACATTTTCGAATCTTCTTGGTAGCATTTTCAGCTAAAATTAGTAATTAGCCTTCTGTAAGACAGTATTCATCTTTAAACAATTAGGCATACCTGTGTTGACTGTCTTAGTTTGAATTGACATTGATTGAATTGAAAAAGGTTAGAAAACCTTACTCCAACCTCATTGTTGTGACAGAGGTATGAAAATTAATGTGAAAAACAATTTTTTTTATTTATTACATACCTGTACTCTTTATTATAAGACCTGGAGAAGATTCTTTTTGACTGTCTTCATTGACAGATGGTTCATCTAAAAAAAAGGAAAAAGTCAATAAATCTTTGATAGACAATTACAAATGTAATATTCTACAACATTGAAAAAAATTCTTACAAATTATCAAATTAGTAAAAGTGCACTACATACTCATTTGGTAGTCGGGATAAAAAAATGTTTTGGCCTCCTCTTCATCGGTAACTCCTCTTCTGAGCCACTCAATTCAGCAGTTGTAGTAAAATCATACTTCTCGCATTTAATCTTGTCATCTCAAAGTATATCAATGGTAAAATGCATACAAATGAGTAAGTCTTAATATACAACAGCAACTGGGTAAAAATGCAGGTTTGGCTATTATAAAATACTGGTTTCATTTTTTATATAAACGGAAGTCACGGAAACACACAGGGGACAGAAGACCCAATTGCAGTATGTTTATTAATAGGGTAATCCAAACTCGTAGTCATTCAGGCAGGGGTCCAAATCCAATAAGGCAATCCACAACACAAGACAAAAACAAGAAACGGGCAGATACTTAACTAGGAAGTGTGGTGACATCAAACAACGACTCCGTACACATACTAACACAGACAGGGAATATATACACATATCTAACAAGACTAACACAGAACAGCTGGGAACAATGATTACGGGGAACGGCTGAGTGCAATGAACTGATGAGTGACAGTGACAGACAGAATGCTGGGAATTGAAGTCAATTGTGAAGGACACCGTGAGAGCGAGGACCTCTAGTGATAGACAAGGGAACACAACCAGACACTGTGACATAACCCCCCCTCTACGGAGCGGCTACCAGACGCTCCACGACAACATTAAAACACGACACAAGAGTTCAGGAGGGAGGTGGAACAGTGGAGGATCAGGGGGAGGGATCAGGGGGAGGGTGGGCCAGGTCCGTGAAGGGAGACAGGAACAAGGGGTGAGGGGTTAACCGGGAACCAGGGCAAAAAAGAAAGTCTATCGGGCATCCAGGACAAAACACAGAGTCCATCGGGCGGCCAGGGCGAAGCAGACGGTCCATCGGGCGGCCAGGGCGAAGCAGACGGTCCATCGGGCGGCCAGGGCGAAGCAGACGGTCCATCGGGCGGCCAGGGCGAAGCAGACGGTCCATCGGGCGGCCAGGGCGAAGCAGACGGTCCATCGGGCGGCCAGGGCGAAGCAATCGGGCGGCCAGGGCGAAGCAGACGGTCCATCGTGCGGCCAGGGCGAAGCAGACGACCCATCGGGCGGCCAGGGCGAAGCAGACGACCCATCGGGCGGCCAGGGCGAAGCAGACGACCCATCGGGCGGCCAGGGCGAAGCAGACGACCCATCGGGCGGCCAGGGCGAAGCAGACGACCCATCGGGCGGCCAGGGCGAAGCAGACGACCCATCGGGCGGCCAGGGCGGTGAAGACGACCCATCGGGCGGCCAGGGCGGTGAAGACCCATCGGGCGGCCAGGGCGGTGAAGACCCCTCGGGCGGCCAGGGCGGTGAAGACCCCTCGGGCGGCCAGGGCGGTGAAGACCCCTCGGGCGGCCAGGGCGGTGAAGACCCCTCGGGCGGCCAGGGCGGTGAAGACCCCTCGGGCGGCCAGGGCGGTGAAGACCCCTCGGGCGGCCAGGGCGATGAAGACCTCTCGGGCGGCCAGGGCGGTGCAGACCCCTCGGGCGGCCAGGGCGGTGCAGACCCCTCGGACGGCCAGGGCGGTGCAGACCCCTCGGACGGCCAGGGCGGTGAAGACCCTTCGGGAGGCCATGGCGGTGACGACCAGGGCGAAGACGACCACTCGGGCGACGACGACCACTCGGGCGGCCACGGCTCAGGAAGAGAACCCGGCTCAGGAACAGAACCCGGCTCAGGAACAGAACCCGGCTCAGGAACAGAACCCGGCTCAG
Source organism: Siphateles boraxobius (assembly GCF_051911475.1). Taxonomy (NCBI): domain Eukaryota; kingdom Metazoa; phylum Chordata; class Actinopteri; order Cypriniformes; family Leuciscidae; genus Siphateles; species Siphateles boraxobius. The sequence continues at coordinate 2,431,719 of NW_027509141.1, read as the reverse complement.
GAACAGAACCTGGCTCAGGAACAGACACCAAAACTGAAACAGCCACAAGAACAGACACAAACACAGAAACAAACAGTGGTTCAGGAACAGATGCTGGCTCCGACTCAGGTACAGCAGACACTTGCTCTGGTTCCGGCTCTGGAACAGGCACTGGCTCTGGCTCTGGAACAGCAGACACGGGCTCCGGCTCAGGAACAGCAGACACGGGCATGTCCAGGATCTAAGCCAGACGCTCCAGATAGTCCAGATCCAAGAAGGCAGAAACAAACAGTGGTTCAGGAACAGATGCTGGCTCCGACTCAGGTACAGCAGACACTTGCTCTGGTTCCGGCTCTGGAACAGGCACTGGCTCTGGCTCTGGAACAGCAGACACGGGCTCCGGCTCAGGAACAGCAGACACGGGCATGTCCAGGATCTAAGCCAGACGCTCCAGATAGTCCAGATCCAAGAAGGCAGACGGCACAGCAGACACGGGCATGTCCAGGATCTAAGCCAGACGCTCCAGATAGTCCAGATCCAAGAAGGCAGACGGCACAGCAGACACGGGCATGTCCAGGATCTAAGCCAGACGCTCCAGATAGTCCAGATCCAAGAAGGCAGACGGCACAGCAGACACGGGCATGTCCAGGATCTAAGCCAGACGCTCCAGATAGTCCAGATCCAAGAAGGCAGACGGCACAGCAGACACGGGCATGTCCAGGATCTAAGCCAGACGCTCCAGATAGTCCAGATCCAAGAAGGCAGACGGCACAGCAGACACGGGCATGTCCAGGATCTAAGCCAGACGCTCCAGATAGTCCAGATCCAAGAAGGCAGACGGCACAGCAGACACGGGCATGTCCAGGATCTAAGCCAGACGCTCCAGATAGTCCAGATCCAAGAAGGCAGACGGCACAGCAGACACGGGCATGTCCAGGATCTAAGCCAGACGCTCCAGATAGTCCAGATCCAAGAAGGCAGACGGCACAGCAGACACGGGCATGTCCAGGATCTAAGCCAGACGCTCCAGATAGTCCAGATCCAAGAAGGCAGACGGCAAAGGCTCTGCCTCCGACTCTGGAACCGGCAAAGGCTCTGCCTCCGACTCTGGAACCGGCAAAGGCTCTGCCTCCGACTCTGGAACCGGCAAAGGCTCTGCCTCCGACTCTGGAACCGGCAAAGGCTCTGCCTCCGACTCTGGAACCGGCAAAGGCTCTGCCTCCGACTCTGGAACCGGCAAAGGCTCTGCCTCCGACTCTGGAACCGGCAAAGGCTCTGCCTCCGACTCTGGAACCGGCAAAGGCTCTGCCTCCGACTCTGGAACCGGCAAAGGCTCTGCCTCCGACTCTGGAACCGGCAAAGGCTCTGCCTCCGACTCTGGAACCGGCAAAGGCTCTGCCTCCGACTCTGGAACCGGCAAAGGCTCTGCCTCCGACTCTGGAACCGGCAAAGGCTCTGCCTCCGACTCTGGAACCGGCAAAGGCTCTGCCTCCGACTCTGGAACCGGCAAAGGCTCTGCCTCCGACTCTGGAACCGGCAAAGGCTCTGCCTCCGACTCTGGAACCGGCAAAGGCTCTGCCTCCGACTCTGGAACCGGCAAAGGCTCTGCCTCCGACTCTGGAACCGGCAAAGGCTCTGCCTCCGACTCTGGAACCGGCAAAGGCTCTGCCTCCGACTCTGGAACCGGCAAAGGCTCTGCCTCCGACTCTGGAACCGGCAAAGGCTCTGCCTCCGACTCTGGAACCGGCAAAGGCTCTGCCTCCGACTCTGGAACCGGCAAAGGCTCTGCCTCCGACTCTGGAACCGGCAAAGGCTCTGCCTCCGACTCTGGAACCGGCAAAGGCTCTGCCTCCGACTCTGGAACCGGCAAAGGCTCTGCCTCCGACTCTGGAACCGGCAAAGGCTCTGCCTCCGACTCTGGAACCGGCAAAGGCTCTGCCTCCGACTCTGGAACCGGCAAAGGCTCTGCCTCCGACTCTGGAACCGGCAAAGGCTCTGCCTCCGACTCTGGAACCGGCAAAGGCTCTGCCTCCGACTCTGGAACCGGCAAAGGCTCTGCCTCCGACTCTGGAACCGGCAAAGGCTCTGCCTCCGACTCTGGAACCGGCAAAGGCTCTGCCTCCGACTCTGGAACCGGCAAAGGCTCTGCCTCCGACTCTGGAACCGGCAAAGGCTCTGCCTCCGACTCTGGAACCGGCAAAGGCTCTGCCTCCGACTCTGGAACCGGCAAAGGCTCTGCCTCCGACTCTGGAACCGGCAAAGGCTCTGCCTCCGACTCTGGAACCGGCAAAGGCTCTGCCTCCGACTCTGGAACCGGCAAAGGCTCTGCCTCCGACTCTGGAACAGCAGACACGGGCTCCTTCTCAGGAATAGCAGACACGGACATGTCCAGGATCCGAGCCAAACGCTCCAGATAGTCCAGATCCAAGAAGGCAGACGGCACTGGCTCTGCCTCCGGCTCTGGAATGGGCACTGGCTCTGCCTCTGGAACAGGCACTGGCTCTGCCTCAGGCTCTGGAACAGGCACTGGCTCTGCCTCAGGCTCTGGAACAGCAGACACTGGTTCCGTCTCTGGAACAGGAGACACTGGTTCCGTCTCTGGAACAAGAGACACTGGTTCCGGCTCTGGAACAGCAGACAGCAGCAGGATCCGAGCCAGCTGCTCTAGATAGTCCAGGTCCAGGAAGGCAGACGGAACGTGAACAGTCTCTGACTCGGCAGACGGAACGTGAACAGTCTGTGACTGGGCAGACGGAACGTGAACAGTCTCTGACTGGGCAGACGGAACGTGAACAGTCTCTGACTGGGCAGACGGAACGTGAACAGTCTCTGACTGGGCAGACGGAACGTGAACAGTCTCTGACTGGGCAGACGGAACGTGAACAGTCTCTGACTGGGCAGACGGAACGTGAACAGTCTCTGACTGGGCAGACGGAACGTGAACAGTCTCTGACTGGGCAGACGGAACGTGAACGGTCTCTGACTGGGCAGACGGAACGTGAACGGCCTCTGACTGGGCAGACGGAACGTGAACGGCCTCTGACTGGGCAGACGGAACGTGAACGGTCTCTGACTGGGCAGACGGAACGTGAACGGTCTCAGACTGGGCAGACGGGACGTGAACGGTCTCAGACTGGGCAGACGGGACGTGAACGGTCTCAGACTGGGCAGACGGGACGTGAACGGTCTCAGACTGGGCAGACGGGACGTGAACGGTCTCAGACTGGGCAGACGGGACGTGAACAGTCTCTGACTGGGCAGACGGACTGTTTCTCCTCCTTCTCCTTCTCCGGACCACCGGACTCAGGACCACCGGACTCAGGACCACCGGAACCGGGACCACCGGAACAGGGATCATCTGCCGACTACCTCCTCCAGTGTAACCTCCAGGGGACCCGCGGAACTTGACCAACCGGGTCCCCTTAAAAAACTCCCTTCTCCTCCGCTCGGTGGCTGGGGAAGAGATATTAGAAAACATACCGCTGGGTGAAACACACAGGGGACAGAAGATCCAATTGCAGTATGTTTATTAATAGGGTAATCCAAACTCGTAGTCATTCAGGCAGGGGTCCAAATCCAATAAGGCAATCCACAACACAAGACAAAAACAAGAAACGGGCAGATAATTAACTAGGAAGTGTGGTGACATCAAACAACGACTCCGTACACATACTAACACAGACAGGGAATATATACACATATCTAACAAGACTAACACAGAACAGCTGGGAACAATGATTACGGGGAACAGCTGAGTGCAATGAACTGATGAGTGACAGTGACAGACAGAATGCTGGGAATTGAAGTCAATTGTGAAGGACACCGTGAGAACGAGGACCTCTAGTGATAGACAAGGGAACACAACCAGACACTGTGACAGCGGATATCATCTTGCATGCCAACAGTCAACACTAAACAGGTTATTGAATGACAATATTGTTCTTTTTATTGCATATTATATGATTTTGTGAGGAAGGGGCAGGACTAAATAAACTTTTGGCTTCCTCCTGTTCCCTCTCGAATATATTTTGTTGTTGTTTTTTTCTGGATGAGACCGTTTATTTGTGTTGTGCTTCTGACATTTAGTTACTTTAAATTTTATGGATATTTGTTTTTGGAGATAAAACCAAACAATAAGACAGTTTCCCCAAAATACACACACAAGCAAAGCTGACATTATAGCAGGCTAGTAATTACCAAACATACATAAGTGACATAGAGATACTTAAAAGCTCATGTAAAAGAGAAAAATTAAGAAACGTCAATATGTATGTGTTGACGGTTTGAAATTTGCCTTACGTTCATATATGACATAAGTCTTTGGCTTACAAAACACATACCTGACTGAATCTTAATTTTTATTAACAGGAATTTCGTCCATGACTCTTCTGGCTCTTTGCAGGCCTTCAACGCTCTCGCAGCTCCTTGTGTAGGCCACACGACCATTCTTAACCCAACATGATGGTATCACTTCCTCCATCTCCATGGTCTCCTCTCTCCACACCGCTCTGGTCCACATTGTTCTGGTCTATAGAAAAAACAAATGAGAAAACTCAGAACAATGCTATCCAATAGTTCAAGTGAATAACCATCATTACATTATAACTAAAACTTCTAACATAGAATCTTTTGTGTAAAAGATTAACAGCTATTAGTGGAGGTACTCTCATCTTCTTGACTTATCCTAGGCTGGTTAGTTCCTTTCACTGCCATGAAGCAATGGCATAAATACGTAGCCACTTTTGTATGATAGACAAACTGCCTTGTGCTTCAGTTTTTTCTCCACAATCAGCTCTTGTTTTTGGTTCCCTCTTTCATCGCACAGTACAGCAATGTTAATCAGTTTTGAGTCGCATGTACTGGTGAAGAAACTGTCCAAAGTGTTGAGACTGTACACATCACACACACACATGTCTTTTCTGGCCTTCTTTCCTTTACCAAGGCAAAGGCATGTCCCAATAAAAAAAAAACAGGAGTCGTCCTTCTTAGTTGACACAAATGTCCCAAGTGCTGCTGGTGAGACATGAATTTTTGCATTGTCCATTTCTGCTATCCTCTTCGATAGTTGTGCAACTGGGTTTTTTGCATTTCTGACACTTTTTTTTGTTTTTGCAGGTGGTTTTCAAACTGAAAGGCAGAGATATCATTCGAAGGTGTTTCAAAGTGCCTTGCATCTTCAGCCAAGTGGATCAGGGACATTATAGGATGGAAAGATTGGGCTGTAGAGTTTGGTAGATGTTCTATAAAAATATATAATAGAAGCTCTTCAGTGTAGCCAATGGATGACATCTGTGTTATGCCATTGGAGTCCAACAGAACAGACATGGCAACTGACAGTGTCAAAAAGTGATAGTAAGAACTGTCTTGCAGAATGCCTCGGAGAACAACAGGTCCAGTATAGAGTAAAAAGTGTCTGAAGTCCGTCGCTTTCTATCTGTCCAGATCAGTTACACTTCGTGGCTGTTGGGCAAATTCTCTTGGCAGCTTTGCACTGAGGGTCAAGATTTTTGCTGAAATTTCTCCAATTTGCCTTGGGGACAGCCTACACTCTCTAGGTCCCTGTTTTAGAAAGTTCTGCAATTTTCTGACAACCCCTAGGCCAGGGGTGCCCAACCTTGCTCCTGCCGATCGACTGTCCTGCACAGTTTATCTCCAACCAATCAAACACACCTGCCTTTAATTTTCAAGTGATCCTGAAGACCCTAATTGGTTGCTTCAGGTGAGTTTGATTAGGGTTGGAGATGAACTGTGCAGGACAGTCGATCGGCAGGAGCAGGGTTGGGCACACCTGCCCTAGGTAGACAACATGCATGTAGTCCAGCACAAACGGTTTTATGCACTGCAGCGACCAGGGGTGAGCAACCAGTTTGGTGGATGGGATATGCCTGTTTAATGAAGTCATCTTCTGTTCTTGCATCAAAGTTGAATACAACCCTGTGACTTACATAATATCCTTCAATGGTGCACCGCTCACAGCTGCTGTAGGCATTGTGGGACTTGATACATTTTAGGAATGCTCTCGCTGGGGCATCACAAATGAAAGCATTCACTTTTACATTTAATGTTCCATTTTGGAACTCAACCCCATGTTGTTGGAGTGCCCTCAGTTCTGTTAAAAAACTAGACGTGTAATCAGTTTGGCTTTGCAGTTCCACAAAATAGTGCAACGATAAACGGCTCAAACTTTTTCACACTACAAAGAATGGCCAAATTTGTACATTGCACACCATCTACTCTGAAATTTTGCAGTATCTCATTTTCTGTTGAAAAGAAATCGGGATACTGTGAGCACATTTTCAAAAGTCCCGTCTCCACAACGAAGTAGGGGAACTGGCCACCACAAAGATCCCTGACTTCTATTTGAGGTGGATTTCCTAACAGGGTTCTGGCATCTTTTGGCAGCCGGTGGCCATGTTTACGTAACACAAGAGCAGCTCATCAACCGATGTCGCGTTGCCTTATTTTTTACAGCCCACTTTGCCAAATCAGTTCTTCAGGGTTCGTACACCTTTTCCAAATTCAAGCACTTTCAAGGTCCATTTTAAAGCCTTTTTCCACACCTTACACCACTATAAATTACAAACTGTAGGCCTACCAATACATAGTCAGAATTATTATTTAGTGTTTTTTATCATATTAAAAGAGATAATGCTATAAACAGGAAAAAACGTGTTTCGTAATAGCAGAGGGATCAGGTATTTAAGCAAATCACAAGTTTTATTTTTCAAAATGTATCACTAAGTAGATAATGCCTATGATAATGCCCGTTTCAATATATTAATATCCGAATATTGCTTCCCAGATAATATGATTTTCAATCTGTAAAACTGAAGAAATTTCAAGGGCTGAAAATATGAAGATTTGAACAGAAATATTTTACAGGCCTTGGTTTTGGGACACATTCTTGATATAGACGAGCTTTTAACAAAATCTTAGACAGTGCAACAACAACCTGTAATTCAATTTTAACCCAGAAGACTCTGACAGTGCACAGGCACCACAAATGAACGTGCCTGCAAAAACGGAGGCTGCATTTTCAGGACCCCACTTCTAGGACCGCATTTCTAGGACCCTAGGTTTTTAGTGACAACGCCACCTACCGAATTAGAGGACCAACGAAGATGGATGACATTCAGTGTGAGTATCAAATGCGAATAAATTTTTATTTGTTTAACTTTAAAAACAATTGTGATGCATTTCATTGGAAGGTTAACGTTGCCAACGTGCTGGTGATTTGCTAAACAGCCTTGAATGCATAGCCATCATATATTAGCCTCTAATTCTGGAAAATGAATTGTTAGCACGTTCATTTAACGGAATTGTTGCAGAATAAGCCTGTGTTGACTTATTTACAGCACAATAAACTGTAGCATGTTCGTTCTGAAAGCTTGTTAATTACTCATTGTTTTTCCATTTTAATTCAGTTAAAATAATCTTAATGTTTTCACTGTCACGTGCTCACAGTCAGCCTGTTTAACGTTGCCCACAATACATGTTATGTGTACGTCTCTTCATTTTGACATGGTTTTATAAAGTTGTTTGAGACATGACATTTTAATAGTCAGACATATCAGAGAGGCCATTATAATAATTGACTGTTAAAATCCCACGTGTTAGATTGTGTCATTTACTTTATACTGTACTCTATATGAAGTGCTATCAACTACACAGCTCAGGGTAGGCAATATAAAAATAAATTGGTTAAGTACTTAGGCCTTATTTATGTCTATTTATTTATATGAAATTAACTTAAAAATGAAAATTTTTCAAGAAACACATAACAATCCAAGAAGGGAGATCCTTTCCTGATCGGTAGGTAGTGCTGCTGCATACATCACAATGTGTGCTTTCAATCTTATATATATATGGTCAGGAAAAGTCTTGTCAATAATGTTATTTCTATTCAGATTTCTTGCATCTTTCTCTATTATTTTTTTTTTCTCAGTTCAGATGGGCTTTATTGACATGAGTGTTTCTAGAACCTTTGTTCCCACAACATCAAAATCTTTTTTTTTCCAAATCTTTGAACAGTATGCAATAATTGTATTATGAACATTAACTGGTATGAAGATTGATATAATTATTTGTATCATTATCATTACTCTGTGGTAAATAAGATGTTTTAAATATGAAATTTAAAATTAGAGAGTAGAACATGTTCAACTAAATGTTCCTTATTTAATTCACTTCTCTTTCTCTCTCTTAGGAGTCAGTGATGATGTTGTCCATGTGTTTGTCCATCCATTGAAGTTCTGTCTATGTTCACGTCATGATCAAATTTGTTTTTGTGTGTGTTCAAGTTCAGTTGTTATAGCCTACATTATTTTGTAAAATATTTTGTGTGTTCAATTTCAGTTGTTATATATTATTTTGTAAAATATTTTGTGTGTTCAAGTTCAGGTTTTATATATTGTTTTGTAAAATACACAATCTTAAATCCACCCCCAGAGTCATCCTTGTCTTCCCTCTGTACTTGAAAATGTGGTCCATCTAGTGACTGAAAAGACTATAAAATGATTCCTTGTTTATTTTACTTGAGTTATTATATTATGCTACTTAGACCCAATAATTTCTCAACATTGCTAGGAACCTGGTTTAACTGCAATAAAGAAAGTAGTATTTGGGTGTAATAAAACTTGAAAAAAAAAACTCTAATGTAGTTAAAACTGGGTGGAAATACTGCCTTGGTGGCACTTTTTTCAGTCCTACGAAACTAGGGTCCTGGAAACTAGGGTCCTGGAAATCCTGGGACTGCGGTTCTCCGATTCGGTAGGTGGCGCTGTCACAAAAAAACTAGGGTCCTAGAAATGCGGTCCTAGAAGTGGGGTCCTGAAAATGCAGCCTCCGGGACTGCAGGGAGATAATGGATAACGGACGAGATCCAAGGCGGATCGCGGGATTCACGCCAGTGCACAGTGTTAATAAACTGGATGTAATTTAAGTTATGTTGCTTTTATATGAAAATAAATATAATGAACAATACACCCAAAGTAGCCTACTTGTTATTTAATTCCATTCCAAATATGTTTATCAAAAAAAATTCCTTAATACAGACATGTGTGTTTTTATAAAAATTAGGTTACATTGCATTACCACAGAGATCGCACTGTCAGAGAGTTTGGGAATATTCACACATAACGTATAGGTAAGGCAACACATTAAACAGGATATCAGAGTTTTAAAAAGCGAACAATAGCCTACATCACGGTTGTTTAAACCAATGAGCATTAAGCTGTGTCGTCAGCAAGTCGTTTCCCGTCGTGCATTTGATCAGCGCAGTCAGTGAGAGCAACTGCGCGCGACTGCAGAATCCGACACGCCCGGATCATAAACAATCAAAAGGCGCTGTGACCGACACTGACCTAAGTTTTCCCAGAACATGCAATGCACTGTAAGAGTAGCCTATCGTTCACAAGTTTCTGCACTGCCATAACAACAGACAAGTGTATATTATTATGTCACGGACGTGTCGGATTTTTCGGTTCGCGTACCTACCCAAAGTGATAAGATAAAATAAAAATTCTGCATCAAAATTTGTAGACAAGTAGTTTGTTTAGGCATGGTTTGTAAGGAATTACAAACCTGCGCACATATATTCAAACGCACATAACTATAGAATCAATTCTTAATGCGCATGTGAACGCCATCAGCGTCTATCACAGGTTCACGTTTAAAGTCTGTTTAGAGAGAACGGTGTCGTCTTAGCGGCCCCTAATTTAATAACAAATGATCATTTAGACGGAAGTGAATCAATCAAAACTAACTTTAGCTGGAAAAAACATTTTTCAAGAGCCACTATAAAACCAAACCAATCGTTACCTTAAATTATATGTTTATCTCTGTAAAGCTGCTTTGAAACAATCTACATTGTTAAAAGCGCTATCTAAATGAGGATGACTTGACTTGACGTAAACTATGAGCATACAACGCTACTATTATCCTACTTTAAACTCATGTCCCAATCACACTTAATTCACCCTACGTTACATAGCCTATATTTTACTTTATTTATTTAATTTTTGCTCCAACAACAATACCCGAGCCAACAACTTTTAACTTTTCTAACGACTGCAATTAGCCTGCTTTTCAATTTTACGTCAATATTTTATTATAGGTTTAATATGTTTTGTTCTGGCAAACTTTTTTGGCTGAAGTAGGCTACTGCCCGTATTTTGGGGAAATGGCAACATTCCCCTCATGCTCCGGGTTCAGCACAAGTTGAGATCAATCGAATTTGTGGCATGATGATGATTACCATAACAATTCATTTCTACGTGTCCCTCCTCGTCTTAAAAAAGAAGCAAAAATCTGCGTTACAGTGACACACTCACACTGGAAGTAAACTGGACCAAATAGGCTACAAAACAATATATGCGTGTTTGTTAACAGGATTTTAGCGTGGAAAAATCGCTAACTTCTTGTTTGACGAATAGCCTACACGAGCTGTGTAATTTGACAATTTGACAATTTATTTACCATTGTAATTACAACACAATAAACACAGCTTATGTATGTAAGACCTTTAATGAAATACAAGCAGATCTGCTTTTATATCATCCAAAAAGCAACCTCGATTTGTGCTCCCCTTTTCCTCCAAACAAAAAACCACAACGACGGAAGATTGAACACTGAATATTCAACGCAATCTCACAGCAATTCGTAAGGTAGCTATTAGCTGATCCAGTAGTTTCTTCATTATCTATCACTATTTCAGGTTTTGGAGTCTTTAATAATGTGTGTGTGTGTGTGTGTGTGTGTGTGTGTGTGTGTGTGTGTGTGTGTGTGTGTGTGTGTGTGTGTGTGTGTGTGTGTGTGTGTGTGTGTGTGTGTGTTAGTGTGTGTGTGTGTAGGCTATAATTCATAATAGGCTACATAGTCCTATGTATTTTTGATTCCGATGTTTTATGGCTTTTATAGTTTTAACAGGTTGGCAATGTTTGTGTTATATAGCCTAAAAAGCTGAGTATGTGTCCACAGCTAAATATTTTTGTATGGTAGCCTGCATATATTTGTAGGCCTACTATTACTACTAGTATAGCCTACTGTATGACAATAACGTAGCCTACTTCAGAATTAGTTCATATCTACTTGCACGCTGAAAATTTCCTTATAGCCTACATTTCATTAATTTTTTGTTTGTTTTATTTTTAAAGAGAGATCATACAATTTTTAACATAAATGTTTCAATTTCCTGCATGTACCGGATTTAGTCAAAGGCTAATTTTCTTCCACAATCATAAAAGTCACTAACATACATGATAAAATAACACAAGCAACTCAAACGGAAAGCAGAAGCTGGGTAACGTCGTTCCTGGTGGCGATCTATTCTCTTAATATTCAGAAATAACGCACATTGGGTAAAACTACACGTCGAATTTAAGATAACCTATTTACTGTCATTTCGTTTGAAGGATAATTTTTATGAAGGGGATGTAGCCTAATATATTTGTAACTGTTCTCTGTATACTTAAAATATGATCATAAGGGTGCAATGATTATAATTCTATTTTTTAAATGTCAATATAAATTAATTTGTATAGCTACATAAATTAAAGAAAGCAAATCTGCAGACTACAGTATGAGATTTTGATTGCATTCATATACTAAGACTTTTAAGAAAAGTGGTCGTCCAGGATAGAAAGAAGGCGCAACATTCTTGGCTGTTTGGTGACAAATTTACAGCTATGTAATAAAAGTTTACGACTCAGCCAAGGAATGGATTGGCTGTGCTCAGTCACATGGTGTCCTCTCCATGATAATATACTTTATACTCTGCCCCGAACATTCGTTCCCCATCAGGATGAACAACTTACAACTGCAACTACGGTAATATTTTAGTTGACAGTCGTTTCTCCTCTCCCTGCATCTGCTCTTCATATGTAAATAGTTTTAGTTTTGAAAGAAGTCGAGAGCTTTGCCTTTGCACTACAGGAAACAGGAATGGATTTTCATCAGATGTGGATTTATTTCCTCATTATTTGAGAAGATGCTTGTTAATAAGCGCTCTCTCTCTCTCTCTCTCTCTCTCTCTCTCTCTCTCCTCGCGAGCTCTCGGCGGATCCGTCACGAGCGTCACAAGAAACGCGTGTTGAGCGTCGGTGAGTTTCTGCGCTTAACTTGCAAACACTTGCAAACACACTTTTAATATAAGTAAACACCGCTTTATATAGCCCTGAGTCTCTTTGACACTATAAAAAAAGAGAATTTAGTTTTTTATAGAAAAAATTTATATTTGAAATATATTTTAATTTTAGAACACTAAAAGACATCAGAATGAGAAGTAGCCTATAGTAACTTCTCTTTGTATACATTTCTGGCGGCAGCACTGCCATCTAGTGTTCATTAATGTATGATTCGTCATCAGCGTTTCTCTCCATTAATAATGTACGATACAATGTGCAAAAAATAAATGTGCGGGGAAAAAAACATCAGTTGGGTCATTTAAGAAAGCTGAAACTGTCATAACCTGCCAACAAAATTGGATAAGACAAACGACATAATATGGACAAAAAAATAGTAGGCCTACCTATATAAGTATATGGGCTACACTTGTTAAAAAAGCACCCATTGATCCAAAATAGAGATATCATAGGCTTCAAATACTAATGTTTGAATATAGCCAAGAAGAATTCCATGAATTTTAGAGAATTGTCTTTTTCTTAAAAAAAATTTAATAATAATAAAAAAGCTGAAGTAGGCTAAGTCTTGTAACTCTTGGAAATAAATAAATGAAAAAATAGGCATAATTAAATAAATGCATCAATAAAAAAAATCCTAGCAATAGAATTCTAAGAAACAGACACAATATAAATGTAAATGTAAGTGTGTGAAATTATACATTTTAAAGTATATAACTTAATATAGTATATAGCTAATATAACTTTTAAATAGCACCATCTGTGAATGAAGACACATGTACACATTTTGAAGAAAAACTGCATTATTTGCAGGCCTCCAGGCATTCATTTCAAAGGTCAAAAGGTCATCTGAAGGAAGCAGTGTGATAGATTCACTATTTGCTATGTCATCGGTACCTCCAAACTATTTAGGTGTTTTGGACTAAATAAAATTAGTTTGAAGTTATATATTAACTAATAATTAGTATAAACTAAAACATTATTAATTTTGTAATTTTAGGCCTATTATCTAACACATTTATTTTTCTGTTTTAAAAATGTTTAACTCTGTCATCATAGTATTATAATTCTCCTTCTTCTTATTATTATCAGTTGTTGTTTTCCTTATTCCTGTTACTTAAAGGGACACTATGTAGTTTTTCAACCTTCATACCCTTGAGATGGTACATCGACTTACAATAGGTTGAATGACACGTCTACCGTAGCCTGACAGTGTCTGTATTGTTTTTACTGGCACTATGTAACAAAAAGCACAAAAAGAACTACAAAATTCGACTCCTTTACGGCATACGTCACTTCCCCCACTTCCTCAAATTCTGACGTGAGAGCCCAACTAGCGTTTGATACCCGTCTGTATGTTGTTGTCATGGCTGAAGCAACAACTAAAAGGAAAGAGGCAAAGGTTTTGTCAGAGGAGACTAAAAGAAGAAAAAGGGAGAGTGACAAATTAAAAGGCCGATCGAGGATCACTATTGGAGCGAGAGCAAGACAGTTTGAAGACGGTGAGAGTGCGCGCGCGCGACACCGGCTCTCACTCTCTCTCTATGCTCGTCCTTTCAGTAACATGTTGTAACCATAGACTGTAAAAAAAGATGGACGACGCCGCTTCGCTCTCTTCCATTGGCGAGAAGTGAAGCCGCCATTGTCCCGATATGGCGCTGACATCTTGGGACCTGAGTCTGCGCAGTTGCGATTTCGGGACCAGACATGCGCAGTAGTGAGCAGGAAGTAAAGCCGCGATATCAACATCCCGCCCTCACTCTCGCTTAATCAACCGCAAGCACGCGCCTCTGCTGCAGAACAAACCATTATGTCGGTGTGAAATAATTAATTATATAAATTTAGGTATTAAATTTAAAGCTCCAATCTCCTCAGTCCTCCAAAGATCCCGAAAAAAAAGTCCGTTGTTGCTTCAGTGACTACTTTGCTCAGAGAACCTGTCAATCACAGCTGTCAATCATGTAAGCCACAGCGCCGTTTTTATAGCATCAAATAACTAACTAAAAACAAACTTATTTTTTAAAACAAACACTTGAAATTACATCAGTGTGATGAAAACTACAGTAAATGACAGAAACTATCTTTGTTAAAAAGATATGTGAAGTGTAATTTAATTGTTTAGTTGGTCTCACGTCCCATTAAATAACATGGGGAGGCGGGGTTTATGAGCTATACCAGGACCGGTCACCGGGGGGCGATCGAGACGTTTTGGCTTCACTTTTCAGGGCTTGTGCGGCACGCTTGGTTGTAAACCTGTCACAAGCGCAGCAGTCAGTCATCCATAAAGTGTTTATAAATGTATAAATAAATCAGGGAGTCAAGGAGTCATGACTACCGCGCGAAATGTAAAAGGCTGAATAACATGGCTGGCCATGTTACGGAATCTATCTGGTCCTCCATTTATCTTCATGAATCAAGTCATGCTAGTAGAGTAGCGAATTATAAATCTGGTAGCTAGTAACGTTAAACACGAACATGCTAGTTTATGATGGTTATAATAAATAATCTTTCAGGTTAACTATCCTAATGTCTGCAGGCTGATAGTCATGTTTGTTTATTTATTTTTCTGGTGAAAGTGTCTTGCCTCAGGCTATAATGCAAATCGATTTTTAAAATTGCTATAATCATAACGGGCATTGTTACGAAATAATGCGACGTACATGTAACTTTATTGATGTCATCTGGCATTTTGTAATGTTTACATTACACTCAGAAAACACACATTTAATTATACAGTAGGCCTAGGCTATAGGCTATTTACTTGTAATTTAGCTGCAATCATGTAGCCATCAGAGACGCTCTGCGTGAGTTGTAGGCTATTTACGACACTAACGTTAAATACAAGTACTCCACAGCGACTCATGGGGGCGCTGTTTGACAAAAACGGAATTCCTGCATAGTGTGCCTTTAATTTATGTCGTGTTATGCAAATAGCATTAGCCATGTTGTAATTAACACACTTATTATGTATTTATAGCATGTTGTTTTTTCAAACCAATTTAACTTATGCTAAACGCTTTTTTTCTTTCAGGAAACAGAAGCTTAACAGAAGTTAGGGCCTATAGACTTCATTTCGCTATCAATGATCGCAACTGAACACACTCAGTGCTACAACTTACTAGCATTGGGAGAATTATCCAGTCTTTACACAATTGTTTCCAACTCTAGTCCTGGCGTAGGGATAGGCTATATGGATATACCTCTAATAATGCAGCTTTTATGTCTCCTTAATAAACTTATCACCTCCTTAGAGACTCCAAAACCTGAAATAGTGTCAGATAAAGAAGAAACTAATAGCCACCTCGTAAAATAGGAATTGATGTGAGATTGCGTTATTTAGTGTTTAATACAAAATATATCTACTTTATATCTATTTTACTTTTACTTTTTTTTTTAAACAAGATTTACGGAATTCATATTTTCGAAGCAATAGGCCTGTTAACAACGACAGCATTTGGACCGTTGTAAAGGCCAGCCAAGCCGAAAAGAACTGTAATAAAACACAAATCCACTCCACAACATGTAATTTTCTTTAATTCCAATTTACTTTGCACATTGAGAGACAGTGAGAAATGTTGTGAAATATTGCTGTTTGAGTTATAGGCCTAGGCTATCTGTTGCCATGATTTCAATTTTAATCATTATAAGCAACATAAAATGAATGTAGCCTATAATACTTATTTTGCAAACACAAAGCGGTCACTCGAAATCATTATGAATATTGCCAACATCAGCGAAAAATATTCTGGAAAAACAATACGTTTCTTCATGTCCGATTAGTAATGCTTGTGTCAGCCCCTATTTAGCCTGTATTTTTTGTAGGCCTATTAATATTTCTTATTATATATATTAATATGTTTGTTTAAGATTCCATGTTAGTTTACGCCCTGTTGTGAGTAGGCCTGTTTCTTAAATATTACAGAAAAATATCAATAATTATTTCTGCTTCTTCCCTATTCGTTTGTTTAACATAACGTAATTTAAAAGGAAGTTTAATTTGCTCTTGTTACGCTTTGAGAATATCATTGTAATAACAACCACAGTAAAAAGTAGTAACAGTTGATAATTTAAAATTATGTAAAATCAGAAATGTTTCTTAAATTATAGGACATGATCTTACTCAAGATCATTTCCGTGTAAGAAAACAGCGCATAGCTGCTAAAGCCAATAAAGCATGTCTTTTGTCTGCTTGTACGACTTTCATTGTAGCCTAACAGGCGTTACGGAATTCTGCAATAAAACCATAAAACACCCCCTCTTTTAAACAACGGGTAAAACAGCAATTCATTAAAGCGAAAATACAATGTACATCTTCACCTGCTAGTGGATTCAGTAACTCGTTTGGGCAATTTTGGTTTAGGGCCTAAAAATATGGTCAGAGATGTAAAAAATAAACTTTTAATTTAAATTAGATGATTAATGGAACGCGTTAATTTTCCATGTAAATAGCATATCCATTTGAGCAAGAGGAATAAGATACATGCCGACTTAAACCGATAAAATCTTAAGTTTGTTTATATTTGTTTAATGAGCATATAGGCTAATAGGCTAATCCATTTTACTATTACATTTGGATTGCGAAAGTAACTGAAATAGTTAGGCTAATTGTAAATTTTCCTAACGCATCACTCAAGAAAAACAGTTATAGGCTAAATCGACACTATGGTTCAAAACGAATAAATGTCATATACATAAATACTGTTTCTTTCTGTTCCATCACTATTTCAAATGTAATAGCTTACCTTATCATTTAAGTAATTTAAAAAAATACAGAAACACAATAAAATGAATAACAATCACAGCTTGCACTCCTTACCTCGTTAAGCGTCTGGGGGAAATAATGTTAATCGATTTGTTTCAACCAAACCATGAAGCGAGGGCTATTCACTAATTACGTAATTTTATTACTTAACCTTAATCTTATTTATCCTATAGGGGCTGAGGCTTGTGGACATAATTCTGTATTACAGGACATTACTTTGACGAGCCAGAAAAAAGATATAGCCTATAGGCCTACCAATGATTTATACAGATAAGCCGTCCTCAAATTACTTACGAAATGTGTGTGTGTGTGTGTGTGTGTGTGTGTGTGTGTGTGTGTGTGTGTGTGTGTGTGTGTGTGTGTGTGTGTGTGTGTGTGTGTTTGAGAGAGAGAGAGAGAGAGATTGGAAGGGAGGGAGAGAGAGAAAGCTAGAGAGAAAAGAGAGAATCAATAATCAAATATCTCAATAAAAGGGTTGTGCGTGCGTTATGTTGCCTTCCTACGCTGTTGTAACAGGGCAAAGACAAGATATTCGTACTTTTATTGTTGCTTCCTGTATTTATTTATTTATATATTATCGGAGTGGTCAGCTGATATTGTCATCTTGTCAATCTTATAGCGAAGATTTTGGATGAGTGCACATTCTCTGCTGGGGTTCTGAAATAAATTATAAAGTTATCAAAAAAAAGACTTGAAATAAGATATAGGTGTAAAGGGATAAAGAGTGCGTGAGAGAAAAAGGAGAAGGGAGTGAAAGAAAAAGTGGCGTTTAAAGGAAAGAAGGTATGAATTCCTATTTTACGAACCCGCCGCTCTCGTGCCATTTAAACAGTGGTCAAGAAGTTCTGTCCAATGTTACCCTGAGCTCGACAAACTATGACCCGGCCCGACACTTCTCTCCATATGGCGCAGCCGTGGCCCAAAACCGGATATACGCAAATCCGTTCTATTCGCCGCAAGAAAACGTGATGTTCGGGCCAAGCCGAGGACCGTACGAGTACGGGTCAAATGTGTTCTACCAGGACAAGGATGTGCATCCTAGTTGCAGGCAAAGCCTTGGGCAAACACAGGGTTCATTGGCCCAGGATTACGCTTCAGACCCAGGCAAGACTGCGTCTCAGGAACCGAAAGGAAATATTCAAATATATCCATGGATGCAGCGGATGAACTCGCACAGTGGTGAGTAGCCTATAGACACAAAAGAGATAGACCTATAGGCTATAGTATTTAGTACAGGGTAGACCTGTTTGTTTTTACGACTGGAAACCAACGTTTTATGACCCCATAAAGCATTGAAGAAACTGTTTGTTGTCCTGCGATAAACGCTGGTCAGAGAAAATCCAACACGCTTTACCACTAACCAAATCTATTCAGTAGCCTACAAAGATAATGCATAAACGGTAAGAATTAGGCAGAGAATGTTAAAATATCTAATTAGTATAAAAGGGAAAGTGAACTTATATGTAGTTTGATGCATAGTCTGTAATGCTCTTTGAATCTATATTAGCCAGCCTATTTTCGAAGATGTGCAATATTTGGAGCCTTTTCTTCTGACTTTAACCAAATAATCTCTTTCATAACAGGAGTTGGCTATGGGTCCGACAGACGGCGAGGTCGCCAAATCTATTCGCGATACCAAACTTTAGAACTAGAGAAGGAATTCCATTACAATCGTTATTTGACGAGACGCAGAAGAATTGAGATTGCCAATGCCTTGTGCCTGTCGGAACGCCAGATTAAGATTTGGTTTCAGAACCGCCGGATGAAGTGGAAGAAGGAGAGCAATAATCTCACACCGGTCCTCAGTGACAGTGGCTCGGCAGGAGCTGGCCAGGACACGGACAAAGAAGAAGCAGGGGAAACATCCAAGAAAAACGAGCATAACTGACGGCCTTACTGCCTTATTAAAGGGTCTACAACATTCAGTGTGAAATAATGTTGCTACATGATATAGGCTACCAGTCGAACTTTCATAATGTGCACAATTTATTAACACCAAAAACTGTTACATTTCAATTAGTCGGGGAACGTTTTCCTCTCCATTTACTCTTTCCCCAAAATTGTGGAAACCTGTTTAATTCCAGAAATACACGATGGATGGCTATTATGAATCAAAGAAAGCACTGGACAGAAAGCTGCAAACATTTTTATCTTCAGTGTATATTGATTTACTCCTGTTGGGATATTATTTTTTTTTTTTTAAAGCATCTTTTTATTTTGATATCTTGGGTGATGGAAAGTGCATAAGGGACTGTGGATGCAGATATTGCTCAAACACATTAAGTAAATTCCAAATATTAGGCTACAATCATTTTTTATAATTAATTATCGTGTATTACAACACACTGTAAAATCGATAATGGCAAGTACATTGTAAATGTTTGTAAATATATGAGATTCAGATTTGTGTAGCTTTCCTTAAAATGTTCTGTTTTGTGCTTTTCTTTACTTTGTGCTACGTTCTGTATTAACCAAACGGTGTAAGTATTCTCTGATAATTTTTCAAAATTTGGATATTAGTTAAAAAGCGATATGAATTCAATGTTTGAAAATCACGCAAAATTCAATAAAGTTGTAATGAATGTAAAGATACCTGATTTCCTGTTAATTATTAAATGTATCAAGTCGTGTGCGCAACTTTGAAACATTAAATGACAACAGAAAGCAACCCTTAAATAACAAGGTGAGATTGGCATCGAGATGTAGCCTATACTGCCTTAATCCTACTGAGATGATGTTAAAAAAACATTTCTCCCAATTATCTTGGAAAATAAAACTTTTAATGATGTAACACATGGGCCAACATGCCCATGTCCACTCATGACTACGCTTTAAAAACTTTTGGTTAATTTAGAAGTTTAAATCTGCCAAACCGAGAGATTTTCATCCTGTGTTGAAAGTAGTGGTGTAAACTCAAGAAAACAGATGCACACATGAATAGCATAAAGTTTAGTTTACAACATGCAGAATGATTGAAGGCAATAAAATAATCACAAGACAGGACGAATATTTAATATGTAACGTTAGTTTTACTTTAGCCTATACCTTTTATCTACACAATCCCATTGAAACACGATGCAACATCGTCCCGTTACATATAAGGAATGTTTTGCTGTGGGTTTTGTGAAGATACTAAGGCTCAGATACTTAATTAAATACTGAACAAATTATTTTTTATACGTTTGACATCTCTTTAGCCTATTTAACGAAATAAACTCATGTCAAAGGTACCACGAAATAATTGTGAAATTACAGTAAGATGCAGTAGGATATTTTATTGTCTTTGTGTGCTTTTGGTCTGACAGTTGCGCTGCTAGTGCTGCTGATGAACTGTTTAAATAACCTAAATGCTTAAGAAACTGTTTTTGAAGTTATGAAATGAGGGCTCTGTTAACTACAGCTGCATGTCTTTTCCATTTCCCCTCATAATATTTCTGAAGGTGAAGGAAAAAATAATAGTGTAAAGTAGCCTATAGGCTAATTGTAATTTCCAATTTTGATGCCGAAAAATGGCTTGTCAATGCCGTGACCGTCCTAAACTCCTCAACATCTTACCATAAACTCCTGATTCAACCTATTTTATGACTAGATCGAGAGATCAAGATTGAAAACCTCAAAGCAAAACAAAGAACCCAAATCATAGGCTAAATAATGAGGCTACACATTCTTATGAGAAAACTTTTCAATTTAGTATGTTGTAAAAAATCTTTTTTTTTAAATTCGTTGTTCAAGTAATCTCATAGCCTACTTTAGGCGCCTGATTTCGCTGTTCACATCAGATCACTGCCTCAATTTGCAGGATTATCAGCACTGGTCTTCTGGACCCATCATCATCGCATCGACAGGTCAGGTGTTGGGTAGTCAGCACTTATTCTTCGATAGCAAGTGAAGCCTGATAATTCCCCATGGCCATCTAATTCCGATTTTATCATCCTAAACCCCGGAAACAAATGATACGGACAACATCTGAGGATTCGTGGGAGATAGAAGAAACCGCCGCCGAGAACAAACCTGTCCAGCCTGTGGGAAATAGTTGTGAGCCAAATCGGACCATGCAGAAACGAGCCTTGGATGAGTAAACTTCACATGAGACACGGTAAGATTGCCACTGTTGCTTTTTCACTTTCTCTGCTACATATGTTCGTTGTCGTTTTTATCTTTCCAGTCTCTTTAGTTCATTCATTGTTTTCTTAAGTTTTATAGACCTTATTCGGACATAGTAAAACTAGCGGTAGTAAATTTTATAACAGTCATCAGTTGCTCGTAAAACTGTCCGCTAACGCTAAATTTATGAAGGTAGGCTATAATTAAATAATTAAACTTTTCAAAACACGGACATGCAATGATAGGCTACATGATTTAACATCGTTATTATATAGCCTAAATATGCCAACATTAATATTTTATATTATAGTTATATTATACAGTACATAGGCCAGCCTATCTGTGTAGACTATTTAGTGTTTTTAAAGCACTTCTACAACCTTATTTGATTTGACAAAGGACTTATTACAACCATAGGCTAGCTAGGCTAAATGGCAGGCTAATAAGCTATAAGGCTAAATATTTTATTCACCAGAATAGCACTTAGTTAAAAAAAAAAAAGTAAGGCAGCCTGTTGCATGTGTTCTCATATCCTAGGTTCCTAAAGAACTGAAGATATTAGCGCATTATTCTGTGATTTATAGGCTATTAGGCGCTAGGCCTACTGTAGGCTATGTGAAGTTTAATACCATTCCAAACAATTTGAACTTATTGTGATTTCAAACCAGATTCTGATGGAAAATGATTGAGACGATAGCAGCTACCAAACACAGGAACTGGAGCAAGAATTTAATTTTAACCGATTCTCTACTGATCAGAATCTGGTTTCAGAATGGAAGGAGATAGATTTCAAGTTAGAAATTATGGAGCAAAAATTACGACAATATAAATCTACAGCTGGAAACTGATTTCCCTTCATATTAATGCGACGTTGTTATGTGGTGTAGCCTAATATATGGCTACCGCACTGCCTTTAGCAAGGATTTCCTAATATTTTTCCTAATAACTTTGCTGTCTCCCTCGCTTATTAGAAATTAAAAATATTATAATATTTACATGTATATAAAATATTATAGGCTTATGCAGTTTGTTCGTTATAGTGGAATGAGTAAGACCATGATGCCTATCGCACAGCTGTTATTTTAAATAGTCTATTCACCGTAAGCCTGCATTTTCTACATTTTCTCTCAGGAAATCCCCAAGGGTCTCCAGTAGCCTACAATAGGCTATCCGTCCTTTAAAAATATGTTGTTTATGTTTTCTGTTATTTCATCACAATTTGAATATTTGAATGTTTTTTCACGCTATAGGCCTACTAGAATCAATGTTAAGTTGTTCGATCACAGTTCACGGCATGTTTGGGCTGTAGATAGGCCTATAGGGTTAGGCTACGGCATACAATTAATTTATATTAACCATCTAGTTAATAGCGATTAAAACACCAAGGAAAATAACCTTCAATTGCGATTTTATTTAAAAACAGCCATATTCCCGCCAACAAACTACAACTTTTGTGAAGTATATGGCCTCTGCATGGCATTTATAACAATAAATCAATAATGGGTGCTTTGTGTCAGATAGCTTTAACACTGTTTTACATTCACTTGAGCGAGATAGAGCTAATGTGTGTTCAACTTCAATTTCATGGCTTCTTTTACTTTTTTTATTAAACAAAAATTTGTTGGGCATTGGCCATACCCTCTTAAAATGAATCAAAATTGATTGCATATAGCTTATCTCGCCGATTATTAGAGGCGCAGTCCAAGTCGAACAACTTTTGATTTGTGACTGATGATGTTGTAGCCTATTAATTAGGCTAAATTAAATAATAAATTAAAATAAATAAATCAAAATATAAAATAATGCTGCGATGGATAGGATAATGCATCCGTTCAGGCCTACATAACGCCCGTTTCAAGACAACTGGTTTGGGAAATAAACTGAGGGTGGATGGATAGATTTTTGTATATTTGTACATTTGTACAAACCCAACCTTGCACGTGTGCTCTTCTTTAGCTTAATCTTCATTTAGCAAATTAACAATGATAAAAAATGCACCCTTATGTTACTTTTTGGGCGTAAATTATACTCTGTGATATCGCTTGTCTGAGGTGTTTTCTGCGGTTTTCAAGAGGAGCATCTGCTGTAATCGGGATCATTGTCGGGCTCCACTTTTGTTTTACAGTACAGACTTGTAAAACTTTATTGCTTTAACAAGTCATAAAACTTTATGGCTTTCTTCTTCACATCTAAAATTACGACAGTTGTTTCCTGTTTAGCTTAACAGATTCAGGCAGAGGACCTTTATTGAACAAACAAAACTAAACCTCCCGCTACAAAAGCTTCCGGTTCGTTCGCCAACAGGAATTTGCCCATAAACCTATTTTTAAACGATGGCATGTCACGCAATTAAAATAAGTTGTGTATTATGACAAATCTAACAAGTTACCCTCAATATATTTGTATCACACACTATGTATGAGTTCCTTTTTAAAATTAACAGATAGCAAATGTCAAACGTCTAGCAGTCATTATTTTGGCTCCAAATGCTGAGCTGATTGATTGGCTTTGGCAAATGGCTCCCTCACTGTGCTGTAAGTTAATAATCATGTTTCCTAAACTTGTAGGTCAAATGAAATATATATCTGTCCCTTTACAGCCAATGACCCTAATTAATATGGTAATTAAATTCTTGCTTTCTCAAAACATAGGTTTCAATCCCATGTATGCGTAGCTTCACATCTGTTTCAGTTTGTTTGAATGAGGGGAGGCTTGTGGCTCTACTCCATGTTTAATAATCGCAAATGTTTTTGAGTTTTTAATTACAGTCTATTACCTGTGTCAAACGTAAAAAATAAATCGGATTCATTCGTATTTATGATGTTATACTTCCACATCACATGGGACAGACTTATGAAAATCCAAGTAAACCTTATTTGTAGATGTTGAATTAATTATCACATGCATTTGAATATGTTTAATTTATTTATTTATAACATGGGTATCCAACCCTGCTCTTGGAGGGCTATACCTCCCTGCAGACTTCAGTTCCAACCGATAAAAATGCTTATAGTTTTCTAGTCCTGAACTCCTTGATGAGCTCATTTGATTGGGATTGAAGCTGAACTCTGCAGGATTGCAACCCCAGGACTGTTGCCCTTCAGGAGCAGGCCCAGATCATATACAAAAACTGTCAGTCAGATGACCAGCAGAAGCATCCAAAAAAGAAGTAAACTGAATTTGGGTAAGACATTTTGATGATGATGTCAGTGGTCATTTAAAATGTGCAAAGCTACAGTTTGCGATTATTCACGGAGTCGTGCAAATGTGTGAAATGGTACTCGAACTCTAACAGATGAAGAAGATTCACATCAGTTCTAGTAGGCATAGTCTCTGCTTTTGTTTTATCAACTCCCACCCAAACCTCCTCTGTCCTCTGTGTCTCCACTTTCTGTCACTTTTACT
Organism: Siphateles boraxobius; assembly: GCF_051911475.1. Taxonomy (NCBI): domain Eukaryota; kingdom Metazoa; phylum Chordata; class Actinopteri; order Cypriniformes; family Leuciscidae; genus Siphateles; species Siphateles boraxobius. The sequence continues at coordinate 2,407,332 of NW_027509141.1, read as the reverse complement.
TTTATCACTATTATCTTGACCATCTATTTTCAGCAAGAAGTCATGCAAAATGACATATGAAGTGGATTCACAGCCCTGGCAATCACACCAGTCATAAATGTGATATCAGAGGCTGTAGTCTGGCATCCGATAAGGCTTTTTCTATCATGTCTGCGCTGGAGAATGGAGGCTGAATAAGCAGGAGGAGAAAGCAAACAAGATGAGGGATATTAACCTAATTTAAAATTTTAATTATTCACCATCACTATGCTGGAAATCACCTTTCATTTTTTCCAGTGAACCCTGTTACAATGGATCAGAGTCGAAGCGGCCCCGCACTGGGGTTTCTGGAACTGGAGAAGGTGATCGACTACAAGCATCGAGACTGACCCTTCGTTTGAACTCTCGGAGCGACACAGGTTACCATAGATCTTCCTAACTTAAGTTTGGTCCATTGCTGCCTCAAGTTCAGGTGCTAGGAGCTCTATCCTCTGACAGAACGGCCCCTGAGAAACAGTCTGGCGCAGCAACCGAGACCAACATGTAGGGATATATTTGTTTCATGTTGTTATAACTTTACATTGTTTTTTGGGATAGGTATGTACTATGTTATTAATGGATAAATGCTTTTTACAAATACTAACTTAAAGATCTGAAATGGTTATGTCAGATGATAGATATATCCAAAATGTGTACTGTTGGGGAACCAATGTAAGATCATATTTATGTGGTCAAGGAATTCACTTTTCACAGCTACGGTTAAATTTTTTGTGATATCTGCATAATAAAGTAAATTGCGATTTTTAAGCTTTGTGTATTTGTAACAAATAAGGGCAATAAAACTAATCACTGTATCAAATATAGAACAGTAAACGTGTTAGTTTTCCTCACCTAAACAGTCTGGACATATAGATCTTTTAGGTGAAAGCGGTCCAAGAAAAAAAAAAGACAGAGGAATGGTTTCTTTACCCTACTCCTGTACACTGGCAGTAAAATCTTTTAAATGTACAGTTCACCCAAAACTGAAATGATGTTTTAAAAAATATCTCAGTGTCTTTGTTCATATGTTGTTTTGGCCAAACTAACTTTCATTTTATAGACAAAAATGCATCAAAATTTAACTTCTTGTGTTCTACAGATGAAAGAAGTGCATACAGTTATAAATAAAGATCTCTCTGCAAATCACAAATAAATTGATGAAAATAAAAATAAAACTCTGAAAACGCAGAATGTTTAAAAGACGAATTAGAATTAGATCGAACATTTAAGGTAACTGACTTTAATAATTTACTGACCAGGTAAATTACACATATGTATTAACATCACTCACACACGTTAGGGAAAATGTTGAGGTTGATTCCGCCATTGCTCTCTCGATTCTGACTGTATCTGTTATGCTTGATGGTTGGTGTGTAAGCTATTGTTTTGAAGGATGTCACTGTAAGTAATGACGTCGCTGAAGTTCACTTAGAGTTTTTTTAACGACTATCATAGGCTGTAATCAAGACAAAAGCAAGCTAGAATTAGAAGAGATATTAACTAAAGCATCAATAAATAAACCAGAAATAAAAGCAGAGGAAGAAGAGCAAGCGTGATTAGTGTTGTACACACAGAGCCTATTCTTAACCACTTATCTGTCTCATTTTGACTCAGCAATGGACCATCATAAATGAATTTAGTCCTCTTGAAATATCCATCTGAATTACAGCACATTTATGAACTTTATGAACACTTGTATGAACTGTGTATGCATTTGTAATTGTGATTGATTGCAATGAAGGGGTGGATTCTGGAATCCACTGCCGCTTCAATGTATATCTAATGAGTGATTATAATCAAGCTATTAATATTTTTCCATCTACATACCAAATTAGTTGAATGACTTCTTTAAGTTAAGGAGATTTATTATAGAATCATATGTCTGTTTATGTAAAGTAGTCCACTGAAGGCAAGTTTGTAGACAACCCAAGTGCAGTTTATTTACAAAACGTGATCAAACATAAGATAAAGGCATGGCATGAACTCAAAACAAACGTGGACAGGACGCTTACCAACAGAAGTTACAGTGAAACAATACTTGACCAAGACACATGGCAAACATGAAGGCTTAAATACACTAGACAAGATACACCTGTGAACAATGAACCAATGACAACACAGAACACATGGCAGGATCACATGACTAAAACGGGATCACATGACAGACATGAAACAAAACCAAATCGTGACTGTTAAAAGATACATCTACTCTTCTAGCTGACCAAGACACTGTTACTTCACCTGTCGTATACATGACCACTTCTTAAGCATTTAATTGAACTTTTCAATATTCAAATAGAGAATAATAATGGAATATAGGCTAGATTATTGTCTCTACACGAATAAACATGGTTTCTGGCTATAAAAATGTGCACATTGCCTTATTGGTTTATTAATTATAATAATAAACAATAACTCTATTTAAATGGTTAGCTGTAAGCATATTTCTGTTTAGTTTTTTATGCTAAACAATTGTGGTATGGTGCTGGATCCCACTTAATGGCCTATGTAAAATCAAGGCCCTGAAGCAAAATGTTGAGCTTAACATGTTTCAATCTAAAGCTACTCGGCTCTCTAGCGGTTAAAACTGCATGTATTTAGCGGAAGACTGTGTGGTTGGTTGTGGTTTATGGTTTTCTAAAATGCTTATAAAACATGCACTGCTATGGCTTAAAAGATTTATAACCAGTTTAAATGGAAAGGGTCTGAAGGCATTAGGCTACTTTAGACAGTAACCTACTGAAAATAAATTCCAGCACAACCATAATAATGATCTTCACTTTACATTGAACTTTGTTAGAGAGATACATAAGGCAGTTTATCTGGTCAATAAAACACATTTCTGACCAGTTGAGTAATAAAAACACCATCATCTCCGCATCACGTCTTCAAATCCCTCAGTTCTCCATCTCCTAAAGCCAAGCCGATGTTGATTCTTGTTTTATTACGAGGTCTGTCTCGTGTTCTTTTCTCCAGCACACTCTCCTCTGTTCAGCGTTTGTTTAAAACGGCTGATTCCCCGAAAGTTGGAGATTTAGCGGCTCCATATCAACCTTTCTCACTCCTTGTGACAACTAACCTTGTACACACACACACACACACACACACACACACACAAACCTAACCTCTGAGTCTGACACTTCCACACCAGACAAACATTAAAGCAGCCCATGTCTATGAAAGCAGCCGAAGTAACTAGCCTACTCTCTACTCTATAATATTATAATACTTTATTTACGCATATGACATGCACGGCGATTGTATGCAAATTTCCCGCGAAAACCATTCCGTCAGGTCTAATATAGCCTAATACAGACTTGAATCAGGGTAAGACAAACACACCCAGCCTATTGGAAAAGAATTGATGATATTGACCCATTATTTAAATGTTGTTATTATTTAAAAGTTATTTAACGAGAGAGAGAGAGAGAGAGAGAGAGAGAGAGAGAGAGAGAGAGAGAGAGAGAGAGAGAGAGAGAGAGAGAGAGAGAGAGAGAGAGAGAGAGAGAGAGAGAGAGAGAGAGAGAGAGAGAGAGAGAGAGAGAGAGAGAAAGAGAGAACTGAAATACAAGCACGAATTGGGGATATACAAAATTCTTCTTTCATCTCTATATTGCAGAAAAGGTTCAATTCGTGAAGAAACCCTGTGTATTTTGAACATCTTTCTTTTTTCAGTCAACATCATTAATTGAATAGTTATTTTATGACCTGATTACCTTGAGTTCTATAGATCCCAGTGTTTCTTTACTGTCTTTCTTTCTGTCACATTGACCGAAAGTCAAAAGTCAAACACACTGTTGTTTTGGCTGCTTCCAATTGCTCTTCCCAGAGCAGCCCTGGAGAATAATAAAGAAATTATGATATTATTTTTCTACTGCCATCCTGCTTTTTGCATTTATTCCTTTCTTCCTCTTGCTCAACTCTCTTCAGTGGATCTCCACAGTCCACACACTCCGCTTCCCTCTCTCTCTCTCTCTCTCTGCTTTAATAAACCAAGCCTTCATTTGTCATTGTATCGATGGCTCTGGCAAGCATCCGCCATTAAACAGAAGCTAATGCTGTGTCCGTGCTGCCAGAGGTCAACAGGAGATCACCATGTCAAGATCACATTAAGAGTTCTTCATTCATGCACTTCACTATGTAACAATATAGCGCTGGATATGCAGGTGTCTTTTGATAGATATATTATGTCTTTTTATTTGGGCCAGTTAGTAACCACTCAAAACACCAAAACAACAGCACAGAAAGTGTTGCATGGGCATTTTTCAATAATTTAACTTTTTCTTTCTGTTAATACTACACTTTAAAAAGTCTAAAGTATACTGTAGCGAACTGAGCCTATAGTAAACACAACACGACTTACATAGCAACTTACCCGAAGCTCTGTCTACGTAAAGTTGCAATGATCATCTGCATAGATGTGGTAGAAGCCTGCATGACCGTGTGAGGATCTGTTGTGTCGAAGACAGCAGACGCAGGTCTAGTAGAAGAAGGACAGGAGATTTACAGCTTGCTCTTGCCAGTCGAAGAGTTTCATCAGCAGGACGTCTCTGTGTGCATCTCAATCATCGGCAGAAAGAGCATGTTTAATAGCCAAGAGTGCTTATGTACAACAAGAGTTGAGTGCCTTGAAAGTGTGTGTGTGTGCACCACTTAATATGTTTGTTGTGTGAAATCTGGGCTTTAATTTAATATGCACAAGTTAAACACACTCTTGGACTACACTAGACAGACTGACTACTAGATGACAGAATAAAACCACTCTGCACACCTGAGTCTCAATGAAGACCGGAGTATTGTTCATACAATACAGTGTATTCAGATACACTTCCCTTCAATTAATATACATTCAAAGGCTGGATCTTTTCATTATATTTCAGATTATCTATATTAACTGCCTTGCGATTACATGGTACTCAAGCACTACAGTTATTCGGTAACGCTTCATTTTACAGTCCTGTTCCCCATGTACATGCTAGTACTATAGTAATTACAATAACTGGGTAATAACTAGGTACTAACCCTGAACCTACCCTTAACCCTTGTACTTACCTTATATTACCAGTACGTTCTAGGTAACCACACTACTGTACTGTAAAATCAAGCGTTTCCAATTATTCATACAAATGTGAAGGATTTGTTTCTGGTTTAAACTGAAAAACAACACATTTATTAAAGGGTCTGAGTAACAGACCATCATGCCAAAAAGAAAGAAGCTTCCGATTTTACATCAGACTAGATGAATATATTTGTTCTCATTTGACACTTTGGTTAACAGAAAAACACAAAATTATAGGATGGTGATGAACATGAGGTAGAATTTATTGCCATCACGACACATTTGACTCAACATTAAAGGTTAACCACAGAGAATGAAATACATCATCCACTATACAGCAAAAACAAGACTGAACTCTATACAAGCATCCTGCTTAAAGAGGTCATGAACTGCACTATTTTATAATGTTTCCTGGGGTGCACTTATAATGTTAGTATGATTATTACATCGAGAATAATTTAGAAATAAAAGGCATTTTTCAGTTCAGAAACTCACAGGATATGACATTTTATATGTCAAAAGATCAAGTAAAATTTGATTTCTCAATTCATGACCTATTTAACCCACTGTGGGTTAGTTAGTGTGTTATAATTAAATTCTTATATACAGTAAGTACGGTAGTTTAAGCCAAATTTAATCATGTACATTTGCAGTAAATAGATTTATATGGAATCGTTAGTTTAACCCTTTCTAGGTCTACAAAATGTCATCATAAAAATAAAACACAATACAAAATTCCAAATGTATACAAAAAAAATGTTTGATTAAAAATAGTAAAAAAAAAAAGACATGGCCACATATTCGTGTACCTTTACATTTTAACATACAAAAGATTTTTCCCCCCAAAAGAAATGACCATCAAAAAATCTAGACACATATATAGACACACACTGATAAATATTACATGTAAAAAGAAATAAAATAAAGTGTTGAAGTACTCCATTAATGGGCATAACATCTGTTTTATACATTACCTCATCCACCGATGTCTTATTTCATTAAGTAACTTAAAATGGAAAGAGTAAGGTTCAAAAGCATTGCTTGGGGAATTTTAAAATGCGTATGAGGTAGTGTCTGTCATCATCATCATCATCATCATCATCATCCTCATCCTCAGGTAAGCAGACTCAACACCCCCAGATGATCTAGTTTCTCTCGAACTATGTTTGCCCATCCTTTATTAGCCAGTGGGTTTCTCGGGGAGGGATGCATGATGCCCTCCACCCTCACTGTGATCCCTGCTTCAGAAAGCACACGTCGAGCTCGTTGCTCAGCGAGTTTACCCACTCCGATGACCATTGAGACGCCCAGTGCAGTGACCACCTGACACAGAGCGCTATCACAACAGGACAACAGGGCGTCCCGCTCCGCAGCCGGGAGCTCGGGGGGCGTGAGGTTCTTGCCAGACTCACTCATGAAGATGAGAGGGCACAAGTTGTGCACGAAACAGTGGCGGAAGAAGTTGTGAGGTTCACCGCAGAGCTCTTGGAAGAAGCCCCAGAAGCGGGCTCCACTCACTTCACTGTGAGGACAGTCGAGGCCCGTGATCCGGCGCTTCGGGTGTTCCTCTGCCGGGCGCCCGACCGACCCGCTGATCTTCAACCAGTTACGAACTGCTTTCACCTCGCCAAACGGGACCTTGTTTAGGGATAAAGAGATTGATCTGTTTGCTCCAGGAACTTATGTCACACCAGAGTGTGTTTTCAGCAAATGAGTCCCTCACAAACATTTGCTAACCACAGTTTCCATAAAAATATCAAAGTTGCTACAGTTATTGTTGCTTTTTTAAATCCATGAGAAATTATTATAAAATCTCATGCAAGAATCTTACAAAAGTAACCAATAAATATATCTGCAAGCAGCAATTATCAGGGCCAAACACAAAGAACAGGATAAGTCATGCCAACATGCCAGGAATTATCAGACCGACTGCAACAACGAGCAATTAAAGACATTTTAAGATGATTTTGTGCAAAATGGCTGAAAAACCATAAGTACATGCACTAGTAATTTGATTTAATAGTTTATCACTTTCAACCAATAGGTGGCGCTGTGACCAAATGAATGTGGTGTGGTCAGAGTGAGGTGAATGACACGTACAAAGTTTGATATCAATATGCTAAAGCATTTCATAGATACAGCCTCAGAGTCATTTTGGCATCATGCCTCATCTTTGTTGCTGTGGTATACAGGTGTGCCAAACTTTATGTCCCTACAAAGTCTGTTCACTCGGCAGCCATATTTGCAACGCCGCTGGGCAGATACTTCGTGCATCCACGAACAAATCCTATTTATTTTTAATGGGAGAATCCTGAAATCTCAAAAATTGCTTGCATTTAAATAACATATTTTAAATCAGCAACAAAATCTGACATGAACTTTCACATAAACTTTTTTTTTTCTCATGCTCAAATAACATTAAAAAAAGCTTATTTTTCAGGCCGGTCCAGCCAGTGCGCGCGTGCAGTCATAAGCACACGTCTCAAAACACTGACTGTAGCAGTGACGCGATGACCTCATCAAGCAACTGTTGGCTCTTTTATTTAGAAGGCGGGACTTATTCGTCATATTGCACTTTCTCTCATTCATTTGTCATAGGAGTGTAGCACTTTTGGGCCTGTCCAAATACCCACACTTGACCATTTGTCTACTTTCATGATGTATTTCCCGTATTTGGCCCAAGTGTTCAAGCGTAAAGACCACACGTGTGAGTAGAACTTTTGATTAACCGATGGGACACACTTAAGTGTTTACAGAGATTTATTTTAATTTTCAATACTTTACATTTTAAAATAAACATCTAAATATCTGTCCAATAATCCCTATGTGATAAACGACACAATTTAGTAACTGTGGTTCTTCCAATTCAGTGATAAAAAGCAGTTGCAAATGTTGTACAACATGACTCAACACTTTGGCCTGGTTTCACAGACAGGGTTTAGATTAAGCCAGGATTAGGTTTTGGTTCAATCATTTAATTAGGACATTTAAATGGCTTTTATAAACATGTCTTAGAAAAAAACATTACTGGTGTTAATCTTGAGACAAAACAATGACTGATATAAGATATCAGAGCAAGTTGCTTTCAGTTAAAACAGCTCAAACATGCTTTTTAATCTGTGAAACCAGCCATTTATGTTTTACTACCAAATTATATTTAATATCTAATTAATCTAACGTACAGTGGAATGTTTTCCTCGTCATCTCGTGATTTTGGGGCACGTGAGTTCCTGAACATGAGGCATGATGGGATACGTTTGGCCTCGGATAACACCGGTTTAGGGAACTGAGCTTTGGCCTTTTTAAGACCTAGGAGAGTCTTGCGTACTTACGTTCTGTTGCGTGCCCTCGCTCTCAAGTGGACAAGACCGCAAGTGTGGGTATTTGTACCGGCCCTTTGTATATCTACAGTCTTTGCAATAACTAATAACTGTGCTATTAGGATCATTTTTTATATGAGAACTCACAGATGCTGCTAATATTAGGTGCAGTCACTATCATATAAGCTTTTGTGTATTTTATCTGCTTTTGTATTTCCTATGACGTTGCTCGTGCTACAATCTGCGACCAATCAAAACCACCACAGAGGAGTGACTGTCTTTCTGCTATTTTAAACATTTGTACAGATAAAAGGCTCAAGATCGAGACTCAAACCTAGACAACTTAATTGGATTGGCCAAAAGTTAAAGTCCCCCTGTGGTGAAAATCCAGTTTTTAATGTTGTTTGTATGTCAATGTGGAGTTTTTAATGTGCTTTAAGACAAACCATGTGTAAATTAAGAATTTATTTCTTCTGCTGAACACAAAAGATATTACGAGTGATGTTGGGATCCATACAACATTCATCCCAGTGACTTTCAATGTATTAACAAAACTCAAAACTCATAATTGATGAAGTTATTTAACCGAACTGAATCAACACTGAACTGATTTGAGCAGAATACGTTTTTTTGTGCATTAGGCCTATTGATTGTTATTTTCCTAAGCTGCTTCAAAACAATCTGTATTACATAAAGTGTTATATAAATATAGGTGACTAGACTTGAAGAAAAGAAAAAGAAAGCATGGGAATGAGCAAATAACTGCAGAATTGTCATTTTTGGGTGAAGTACCCCTTATGTGTATGTAAGGCCGTTCTACCTATGTCTTCATTTCTTTACTGAGCAAAGATAGATATTGTGAATTGAGAATAAAGAATGAAAGTCTCCTGACCCCGGTTTGTGCCATGCCAAACGGCCCAGGGTTCATGCCCAGAAAGAGCACGCTCTGCCCTCCCTGACAGAACGTCTCCACGTAGCATCGGTGTGTGTCCCAGGCGTACTCCAGCGGGTTGTACGTGTATCGCACTGGTTTTCCAAACGACAGTGTCCGTAACCTTAGATTCAACTCCAGTTCAGCCCGCAGGAACCTCGAGGCAACCGTAGAGCTGTTAAACAGCTGGTCAGGAAGGCCGGTGGGATCTATTCCCAGTAAACCGTCTCCCTGAGATGCTTCTTCATTTTCCAACCTACAAATGGGGGAAAAAGAAGAAAAAAAATCATAACTGACTCAGTTTAAACAGATTGTTGGCATGATGGCTATTGCAAAAATTAACTCGATTGTTTTAATAAAATCATACCAACGAATGCTTGTTTCAAGAACTTTAATCAGGTGGGAAATTATTTGAGAATTAACATAACTTGTAACCACAATTCTTGACAGTGAATAGTTCATTTTGCAGTACAGCTGTGGTTATATTGGACTGAACTGACGTTCTGCTGTATTGAATCTCATTTGTATTACTCTGCAACACGGAACTATATTTGTATGCTAGTTAAATGCAATAATAGTATGGGGAAGGCAATATGACGTAACTGAACAGTACTGCAATGTACAGACACATAATAAGTCTACAGCAGAGTAATAGTAACGTTACAGGTTCCAATGCTTTAATGCCTCACACAAACTTCAACTGTTTTTAAGTATTACTGCTACATTATTACTAATGTTTGACTGAATTTCATTTCGTTACGCTGCTTTGTGAGTTTCTTTTGCTATTAGAAAAAATATGACTTTTGGCGATACGAGGCTCATAGTCTTTCTTCCTTTCAAATACGGAGATTTCGTGAAGGCAAACCCCCTTTTTTCACTGGCGTAAAGTCTTACAAACACACATCTTATAACAGCGCTTATTAGATCTTATTTTATCAGGTATTTTGTATTTTACCTCTCAATATCTGGCTGTGATTGCATTCTCCCAAAAGGGGTTTCCGGCAACAAAAGCGCGATCGGACCGCGTTGCACCCTGGGATCTTCTTCTTGTTTGTTGGGAAACTAGCGTTTAGGTGCTTTACCGCCATCAACTGAACGGAGTCAGCAACAGCAATGCGGAAGGACTACTCTTTATTTATGTATTTATTTATTTGAGAACATTGTAGAACATTGAGCACATTATATAAACAAACGAAACAGTCACAATGTAGAATAAATAAGAAAAAAGAAAAGAAAAAAAGAGAAGGGAAAAAAGTAACTAATCAGGGGTGCGTTTCCCAAAGCCAACTAGCAGCTATGGTCGTAAGTTTCGTCGTTACCAATAGAGTTCAATGGAAATTACGATCATAGTTGGCCAACGATGCTTTTGGGAAACGCACCACAGAATGGATCACATTGCCTATCAAAGGAAAAGATCGTAAGACTTAAATGTTTCAATTATTTTTAAAGTCTTCTTGTTAAACGAGTTAGAGATAGTTCCGAAGTAATGTGGTACTTCAGTAAGTAGGCTAAAACATAAGAAAGTGGTTTCTGACCTGAGTATTTATATACATGTATATAACATTTTGTTAACAAAATAAGATGTATATTTAGCTTTTGTGTAAATGCTTCTTTTTCAATTAAAACTTCCAATCAAAACCTTTTCCCAAAGTAAACAAAAATCCTTATCAATGTCCTCAATAACAAATAGGGAAAAATCTTTCCAAAATAATTTTAGAGTAATGGCAAAGCCAAAATAAATGCATCAGTTTCTGGGTGCGGTTTACAAAAAGAAAAGTTTGTGTTAAAGGTACAATATGTAAGAATTTTGTATCAAAATATCCTAAAACCACTTGCACAGCAGGGCCGGATTAACCATTAGGGCAACTGGGCACTTGCCCAGGGGCCCACGACATCTAAGGGGCCCTGGGCACCAGGGGCGGAGTGTCAATCGGGAGAGTCGGGAGTTTCCCCGCTGGGCCGGTAGTGTTTCGAGGCCGCGAGGGCCGGTCTGATAAAATGTATTCATTGCAAGTTCGCCATGCGCACTTGTGGCCCAAGCGAGGGGAAGAAAACAAATATTTTAGATAACGGAGCGTATATTTGCACCAAGTGCCTGTTTTTTTAGCAAAAAGACGTCCTTCACGGAATAGCTACAGTGGCGCAGGTCGTAGCGCGTGAAGTGCTAGAAAGCAGCTTTTGATGCGCTCGACCCGAGTTCGAATCCGCCTTTTGCCGAACTCTCTCTTCTCCCTTTTCCCAACACATATGAGATGTAAAATGTATAACCTTCCCTAACATAAAGGTCTCTAGCGTTATATTTTGCCAACGAACTAAAATCCAAACCATGATATGGCTTTGTGCCTTTATAAAACAGCACAAGACTTTAAGAATAGGCATCCTGTTTGTGCTGCGTGATTTAAAGAAAAGTGCGCTCTTTGCTCACGCGATCAGCATGGTTATCTGGTGTTTTCTCCTAAATACAAGCTCAAGGGTTTATTTCTTGCAAGTGAAGAAATTAGGACAAAAGTATCTTAATTTTCCTGTATTATAGTGTAATGTAGACTATAATATACTTTTGAAATATTCATTTATATAGTACATTTATAGGCTATATGGATTTTACGACATAGGAATAATTATATAAATCATTATTACATTATTATAATAATTGTTTGGCATCCTAAAACACCAATGATAATGTAATGTAGACTGAGACTCTCATAACTAAAAAGATGTTTGAGCCCTCTATTTTCCTGGTACAAATCAATGCTTTTTCTTTGTTCAACGAGCAGTTCATGGGTTGAAGCTCTTAATTTTGAGCTCTCAAAGAGCACGAGATTGATGCATTTAACCTTAAAATGTACAAACATTTTCTTGCGGGGGAGCACGCCCCCGAACCCCCCTAGAGGCACAGAGGTCCACCCAACATATAGTTTTACAAATTCCTATGGGAAAGAACGACCATTTATGAACTTTACTCCAGCATAGTACAACGAGGTTCCTTTTAAGTCAGTAAAACTGTAAATGCCAAATTAAAATGTACTTGGACAAAATATACATTTGGCCTGCCTAAGGGGGGGCCTACAAGACATTGTGCCCTGGGGCCTCTGAACTCTTAATCCGGCCCTGTTGCACAGTGTTATATATTTCTTTCAATTGTGTACTTCCATTATCCTGAATGTTTCCAAGAGTTTGTAAATTCAGAAAAATTCACATTTTTAAATAGTGCCCGTCCCTGTTCACCGTCACCTGTCAGTGACGTAATATATTATGCCTTATCCCTTTCCGCTTGTACTGCCATAGTAACCATGGTGACAGAGGACAACTGTGTTTTTGTCTAGCGGCACGCTCACGCTGTTGTTGTTTCGTCCAAACATTATGGACCAAGGCCAGCAGACTTTGGGACAAAAGGAGAAATAAAACGAGGATCGATATCAGCGTTGTGTTTTCGAGATGCCGAGAGCTCCACGTCCACGAGTTACTTCGACTTGACATGCAAGAGCGGCGTCTCTGTCCTTTATTACACAGGTGAGCAAATGCACAAAACAAATTAATGTTATATTGCTCGACATGACAAAATGTTAGAATATGATCAGTATGTTATTCTAATGTTGATCTAGCTTACTGCTAGTCTCATACAGACAAACTAACACAGAATAACATTATAAGTTTAACACAATCAAATGCAGTTTAGTGTGATAGTATAGACCAAGTGAAACAGCGCTGCGTTACCTCACAATTTTAATTTGTTACATTATGTAACAAATTACATAATGTACAAATTACATTACTGACTCACACATGTCAGTTTATGTAACTTACATAAACTGACCTGTGTGAGTAGTATTCCAGCACTTGCGTGTAGTTCGGTAGAATGAAATGTCCTCATTCCTTTATATCCGCGGGACTCGTGTGAGATCTGTCTCTCATTAGCAATCGCGCTCTGCTTCATATCACAGTCATATTAAAAAACATGAATGTATTCACTCATCCATAAACATTATTAGATCCATCAGCATGATGACAAATTCCATAATTCCGCTTATCACTGCGTCATAAACCTACGCCTTTAATTTTTTGATGGTTAGTGACCCCTACCATGGCAATTTTTTTTTTTTTTTACATAATGTAGCTTTAAAATCATTTTTGAATTTCTTTAAGAAGGTATTAACAAGATATAGACGATGGACAACTCGATAGGAGACTGACAAAACGACCGCCACACAACAACTGAAGCACAGAGGTGTAAATAGACCGGTTAACAAGGGGCTAAAATGTGGGACAGGTGTTGGTCATTACATGTGATGGGAACTAATGAGGGTAACTATGGCGACAAACAAGCCAAAACAGGAACTGAACACAGAAACAATGGGGAACTAAGAATACACTTTAACATAAAAGTCCTACAAGACACATACAGGGATTGTGACAATCTCGGTTATTCCAGATAAAATATTTATGATGAGAAAAGTTGTGCTTGTATAGCAGAGACCAGGCGAGATGGACCTGCTTATGAAATTTAGATAATTTTTTAGTTGGTACTTTTTCAACATTATAATTACAAAGCAAAAAAATGTAAACCACAAAATTTGGAGAAAATATAATGTGGAATAAAGTTCCAGACAGAGGTTGGATTTTTGAGAAAGTGTTTGGCCCAGTTCATTTTAAGAAGAGTATTATTAAATGTACAAAAGTTTAACATATTGAGACCACCATTTACATAAGAATTTAAAACAACAGATTTCTTGATATAATGTATGTCATATTTCCATATGAAATTAAATTACATTGTGTCAATACTTGATAATGTTATTATCCACATCCTCCCCTCAGAGAAAAGTCTCTCTGCAAGACATAAATGACATTTTCTATGTGTTTTATGAGGGGGGAAATGAAATACACATATATCATTTTGATTTTAATATTTAGAGATACCTAAATAAAATATCTTATCTTTAATTGGAATATTATTAATTGTAGTTAGGTCACATTCTTTAATTCAAAGAAGGTCACATTTAGCGGAAGACTCTTTAGAACTTAATTATAAATACTTCATTATATTCTCAAATATAAGCTTGTTGCTTTTATATAGGCCTATTGCAGAACCTCATCTTTCAAACCTTGTTTTCTTGCCAACAGATTGTTTTAAAGACATGTCTTGGATTCCTTTTTCCTGCAATATTAGGAGCAACACCCGTTAATTTTCATATAATATCACTCTAAAAGGTCATTTATCGGACCTGTTACCGCAACTTTAATAAATGCATGGTTGCAAGTAAAAAATTATAATTAATTGTTTTAATTAAACCATTTAAGTCGCAAACATTATTTATAGAGTTTTGTTGACGTTATAATGTTAATCATTACATCAGCTTAATATCGTCTGTAATTTAAACTCAAATTTCTGTTAATTGGCTTTTTCTTAATTAGGTTGTAGTAACTTAATTTTTTTTTAAATGTTAACACTTGTTTCTGAATGTTTAGAGAATTTTTAAATGTAACGTTCCCAAAATGTTTGATGG